>NC_092868.1:47465951-47558132 GCF_032062135.1 Pyxicephalus adspersus
ATCTATCTATCTATCTATCTATCTATCTATCTATCCATCTATCTATCTATCTATCTATCCATCTATCTATCTGTCTATATCTATCTATCTATCTATCTATCTATCTATCTATCTATCTATCTATCTATCTATATCTATCTATCCATCTATCTGATAAGATTGCTTTCAGCTATAGAATTTCTCCAGGAATTTGGAGGAGATTGTGCACACCCTGCTGGTACAATTTAAATGGATTTCCTATTTATGGTTAATGGAGCCAGCAGGAAATTTTCCAAGCAGCTGATTCTATGTCAATAACATTTTGTAGCTTTACCAAACCAGATAAAGCAGTACCAGTTATCTTGTGTTTGAAACCAAATAAACGGTATCTATACTGAAACTATTTTGTTAGATTTTTGATAAAGGCAAAGGATTAAAACCCCATATGTTTGCTGTCTGTTCCCCTGTAAGGTTGGTTCACCTTTCCAGGTATCCAGGTGACAAATCTCTATGCCAGAAAGCAAAATGTTACAGTTTTCACCAGAACAAGAAGTGGTGGTAAATTTTGCAATCGGAAAACGGAATCCCCTGCACTTCTGTTTTGCACATAGAGATCCTTGTTTCAGGATGAAAACACTTAGACTATGTACACATGTGCAATCATTGTTGTTGGAAAGGATCTTTTATGAGCCTTTCCAACGACTAACGACTTCACGATGCATGGAGTGCACGAGTGCTGTACATACAACACCATTCTGCTCTATGGAGAGGGGGAGAACGACGGAGCGGCACCCCACTGTGCTCTCTCCCCTTTTACTTCCATTAGGATTGTTCACCATCCATCGTCTGTGGATCTGCCAGGACAGTCGTTTGGATGATGGATGACGAGCGTTGTACACACGCCAGATTCGCGTCCCATATCAGCCCTGAGCCGATTATCGGACAAGAGCAATTGCACGTGTGTTGTCAGCCTGCTTTGTGAGCCTTTGGTTGGTCATTGAGTCGCCTTTCTGATTGATATCATCCTAATAGTCCTATATGGATACTAGCTTTCATTAACTCATTATTTGCAGAATTTTATGAGGAAGTTATGTTAGATGAGGGAGCCCTATGAAAGAAGAACTCCATGCCCGCTATACAGCAGTTTTTGATCTGAATAGACAGGTTCCCTTTAAACGTATTTATTTTATGGAAATAAGGAAGAGCCACAATATCCGGTGATTGTTATTGTTTGACTGTAATTGCCACCAGGATGATATTTAACAAGATGCACATGATAATAATATTACACAAATTCCATTTGGGTACACGAAATTCATTAGTAAGGCACACAAACTTTGGGTTTGCGGGAAATCGGGGTGGAGTGTGCACTCTGCTTATGTACTTTGTGTTATTATTTCTTTATGTAACTTTTAAAGACAGTGATTGCATTTATTGGTATGAAAAGCTGGATTACAAGAACACACTGATGATGTTTCTTTTTTCATTTGCTCATAATGATTAGAAGATACAAAAAGCTTCATTTAGATGATTTGTTATTTTTCTTTGAAGCCACCTGTGAATGCCTCGTATTAATATAATCAGGTGTGTATATAGCAATGACATATAATGCAGCAGAGCCCATAGACATGTCACTATCTGATGTCCCTACCATGCTCTTAGGCTTCATACACATGTCAGATGGTTGTAGGCTGAAATGAATGCTTATGTTAATGTTGGGCAAAAAGTTGTCATTCCAGTGGCATCCGATGTTGTCCATCAATCCAATGAGATGAACGACTGATCAAGAATAAAACACTGTGCTTTTCTATGGAGGAGAGCACCGGGGGGAGGGGGGGTTTGCGGTGGCACTAACTCGCCCCCCCCCCCCTCAGTAGAACAAAAATGGCGCCGTGTCACTGGAAATGATCGTAATAGAACATTTTCTGAAATACACAATCAGCCTTGGAATATTTAGGAAGGGGGGCAATCACCCCCTAATATGTGTTTGGGTGGCAGCAAATATTGTGAAACATACAGACTCCATGCGGATGGATCCCTAGGTTGTGATTCCTAGAATCCTAATGCCAGACTCGTGCTCCACCATACCACCCTGAAAGACCAGGTGTACTGTCAACGTCTCAACCTTACAGATTGTTTCATGTGTGCATAACTGTCAAATACCAAAGCTCTGCATTGTTGTTTGCATTGCTCTTAGTTACAATACTCTGTGATTTGATGCTGTTGTGCATACTCAAAAGCTGGCAGACAGTTTGTAAGGTCAGGCAGAGGACAGAGTGGCAAATATCATATTTTAGTAGCCTAATGACCACTATTTATGTTTGATCAATATAATGATCAAATATCTATTCTTTATTCCATTCAGTATTCAGCCAGCCATTACCATTATCTAATAACCACCAGCCAATGGGAGCGCTCCTTGCCATTTACTATAACAAAACGACTTTGTTTGGTGGTGGTTAGGGAGCACTTCCAGCTGAAGATGTGCTGGCTGATGGTGGCACAATGGTAATCCTGGTAAATCACTAATATCAGGAAAATAATGATCATATATCTGGTGGGGCTCCCATGGATCATTGTATCGCCAGCCTAAAGGGGCACATGTAAATCTTACAAAACCAAACCTGGATAGTCCAACAGCACCTACCATGTTTCTATGTTCAGTGAATGCATACTGTTGTTGTTCAGGTGTCATCCAGATCATAATTTATGTTCCCCCTTACATTTTCATTGCAATTCATATGGTAAACCACTCACATGACTGTATCAAACTGCTGCTATGCACCCAGGAGTAGAATCTCAGAAATCGAACCTCAGGTTAACCTGTTTGTGCATGTTGCCGTTGGATTGGAGTTTTTTCTCTATAGGAAGAAAAGCAACTGCATGGCCATGAGAGACCTCAGTTCCTGTAACCATTTCACAACCTCAAGGGAACTGGTGCAAACATGTGCACAAAATGGTTCACAAGTGTGTCCATTCTGGTAAATGGCAGCATTTGGGGGTCTGGCTAAGCCTGTGCCAAACTGTGAGTCTGGTTGAGCCTGTGCCCAACTGGGAGTCCAGTTGAGAAAGTGCCCAACTAGTAGTTCAGTTAAGCCTGTGCCCAACTAGCAGTCTGGTCGAGCCTGGAAGCCTGGTTGAGCCTGTGGCAACTTAAAGTCCAGCTGCGCCTGTGCCCAACTTGAAGTCTGGTTGAGTCTGTGCCCAACTGGGAGCCTGGTTAAGACTGTGGCAACTTAGAGTCCAGCTGCGCCTGTGCCAAACTTGAAGTCTGGTTGAGTCTGTTCCCAACTGGGAGCCTGGTTAAGCCTGTGCCTAACTTAGAGTCCAGTTGAGCCTGTGCCCAACTTGGAGTCCGGTTGGGCCTGTGCCCAACTGGGAGTCCAGTTGAGTCTGGGGCAAACTGGGAGTCCGGTTTGGAGTCGGTTTGATCAACCATGTCTGAAAAAGAAACTGGGTGCAAACATGTGCACAAAATGGTTCACAAGTGTGTCCATTTGGGTAAATGAGAGCATTTGGGTGTCTGGCTGAGCCTGTGCCCAACTTGGGGTCTGGTTGAGCCTGTGCCCAACTGGGAGTCCGGTTAAGCCTGTGCCCAACTAGGAGTCCGGTTGAGCCTGCGCCCAACTAGCAGTCTGGTCGAGCCTGTGCCCATCTGGGAGTCCGGTTGAGCCTGTCCCCAATTGGGAGTCCAGCTGCGCCTGTTCCCAACTTGGAGTCCAGTTGAGCTTGTGGCCAACTTGGAGCCCAGTTGTGAGTCGGTTTGAGCAACCATGTCTGAAAAAGGCCTACATCTAAATATCACAGCTCTGGAACAAAGTCAGTAATAGCTTCTTCCCTTTAATCTTGATAAGTCCAGCCTAACCCACTCTATCCCATTATAGAATGTCATTAGTAAAATACCAGGTATAAAAATACCTTAAACTGCAAACAAGTCATTTTATGGGAAAATGGTAATAATGAGCTGCACATGAAAAGGTTAATGTGAAGGCGACCTCTCCGGAGGTTTTATTTAACTAAAGATTAGCCGGGCAATAGGCAAACAGGAGCCAGACATATACATATAGCTATACACTGTGCAGATCTCTAATCTCTGGTTCCCCGCTGCGTGTCATTAGCTGATTCTATGATAATATCTGCATGTTTGTGTATACCTCTAATGACCTCCATTTGTCACCCTATGTACTCTGGCAGCCATTGTGTCCAGCACGGTACACACAGCACTCCTGAACTGACCTGAGCAGCACTCTCTTCCCATCTGCTTACAGTATAGAGCATTAAACATGCCAGTGTTCCAGGCTGCGTGCCTGCAGATGATATTAAGCAGACAGGCTTGCCTTCACCTAACATAACCCTAAGGATTTCCCTGTCACATGCAGTAATACACAATTCTTTCACTATGAATGATGCCAGCCTTTGTAAACATACAGCATATCTGCAAATACAGGCGTACAAAATCAAGCTATTCTACTGTACCCTTTATTGTAAATCTATTCATAGCAGGTTGTTCCGGCTATGGTCACCTCTGTTCCCCTATGGCAGGTAAATGGTCATGGCTACAACCCCATGCAGGTGATTGGAAGTAAACCCTGTTAGCCCACTTATAAAAATGTTACTTGCCTAGTTGTCTCTGCAGTTGCAGTATAGAAAATCATTTTGAAGTCAGATGTTTCAATCCATATTCTTGGAAGGTAGGTAGATAAAGGGAAATAATGAAAGAAGATCCATTCCCAGATATAATGATATGAGATGCAGAAGATGAGCATTATGAGACTTTCCATCGCTTATTTATTAAATACCTGTAATTTGTGTTGTTTTGGAACCAATAAACCAATAGAATACAGTTTACTTGCTGCGTCTATGAGCTTTCCAAGCAAAGCTTGTCCTCTTCGACCTCCAAGGCCTAAATCTGACCACATGCCTCGGGTTTTTGGGGAGTGTCCTTATACAGGCCATTAAAATATGGCCAATGGACCTAACTGGGTACAAGATGTGGAGGACCCTTGGGTAATGGTTTGAGACTTTAATATGGTTTCCATACTTGTGTGCACCTCTTCTCAAGATACAACTGGACAATTTCCATCTCTTCTTGGTGGCTACCATGGAGAAGCATTGCTATTGAACACTAGGATTACATAATTAACTATTACCCCACTAGTTGCATATTCTACCCCAGCCATGTGTATTGTACAGTCATGGCTCACCTATTTCCAATGGTGGCATCAATACTGATGGTGCCACCTGATTATAGCTGATGCCAATCTGAACGGCTTAATGCACATTGGAAGACATGTTTAGAATCATTTTACCCAACTAATGGTTCCGCAGTTCTGAAATTGAACAACCCAGCCATGTTGTATTGCAGGAAGGTGGCACTGTTATCCAGAACCAGGAGCTTGGCCCTTCGCTGCCCTTTGGTAGTTTGCTGGGTAGCAGCACTGAACAATATATTGGAGCCCAGTTGCTGGCAGTCCCAGCAGGTTCCTAGCTTGCAGGCCGTTTATGTAATATTTCTACGTGGAAAAGGGCTGACAGGTTTGCTTCACCCCTTGTCCCAAATCATCCTTATCGCAAACCCATCTCCGATTTCACCATCTGTCAGATTGCAGCAATGTTTGAAATTACAAATTTTTGGAAACTCAGAAAGTTAATACTTCAGCTCAAAAACTCATCCCAAATGCAGCAAGCCAGAAGAATTTCATAAAGATGGAGGCGGAGAGTGCTGCAAATGTTGCCTACAACAGTAAATTAAATATTAACTTTTGTATTTCCTAATATAAAAAAAGACTGCTGTACTGTAATTGGCTGTTACAGCCTACACCTTGCTTCTGATTGGCTGCTACAACCAAGGACTGTAACTCCCACCATTGTTCCCTGAACTACAAGTCTCAGCATGGCTTCATCCAAGATCTAAGCCTGCAGTGACAATTTACATAACTCTTTACTATTGCTATTATAAAATAATGTTTTGAATATTTACAAAAGAACAAATTTAATAATGACACTTTCTATATAAAAACAAAAATGTAACTGATGGTTAAATGTAAAAAGATGCATTTTGTCAAAATCTTTAACATGTTATGTAAACTACTGTCTTTAATGCTTGTCTAAATAACACTAAGGGGTCTATTTAAAAAGCAGAGAATCTGACATTCACTGAAACTTTCCCTAGTGGATATCCATTTACTACCACCAATACAAATTGGGCCTGATTTTTTAAATCTGGAGAGGAGAGGCTGGGGAGGATACGCTTTCTTCAGTGAACCTGTGCAATCCAGCAAACCTGGTCCAGGATTGAAAACATTAGCTAACAAATAGCAAATGACTTTTAGGAAATCCATTCCAGGTTTGCTGACTTGGAGAGCTTTAATAAATCAGGCCCACTGACCTGGAAGATTCTCTTCCAGATTCACAGTGCCAGATTCACTGTAATATAAATTGACCCCTAAAGTGAATTACATTTATCCACTCTTCTTTAGGACTTTGTTAGGAGAATTTTGGATTGTAAAAAACACAAAAGTATTCATGAATATTTTTTTAATAATATATTAATATGTAAAAATATATACTGCTATATTATATTATTATAAAACCTTTTACTGCAATATTATTGCTTGCTTAATCAGTAGCTGGATATTTTTTTTTTTAATACAACACAATACAAAATGCAATACTACAAAATGTTGTAATAGTCTTAATCCTGAAATCCTGACCATATATCCTTAACACATATATATCATTAAGTTTTCAAATATAGGTATATAAATTTATATATATTTATTATAAAATAATAATGTTTTACTACAATTAAAATTTACAATTCAAAAATTTTTTTATTGTATTTGTCATAATATTTTTTGTATCCATATATTTAGATATATATATATATATATATATATATATATATATATATATATATATATTGTGGCAGCACACTATCTCCTTCCACATCCCAAAATCATGCAGTAAGGTTATTGGCTTCTCCCCAAAAATTGACCCTAGAATGTGATAATGAAATATGTAGATGGGGACAGCTAGTGACATGACTATGGACTTGTACAGTGCTGCATAATATGTTGGCGCTATATAAATACTGTGTAATTATATATATATATATATATATATTTACAACAATTACTATTAGAAATACAGAAAAAAGTGTGTGTGTATATTTTATCATTAGTATATATAATTACTATTAGTTATTTGTATTTTGAAAATGCGTATATATTTTTTATATAAAACGGCAACGTATTACACTATGCATTTTCTTTACTTTTTTTCTTTTTACTATATATGGCATAATGTGTCGGCCTTTTATATAAAATATATATATATTTTGTTACTATACTATACAAATACTTTATTGTATTAGTCACTATAAACAAGTAGTAAGAATACGCATTCCCTATTTCCGCTTACATAAAATAAACATTTCCTAAAAATGATATAAGCATCATCCAACAAAGTCTTGAAGAATGTAACATTCCACTTAATTGAACCTACAGCACCCCCTGGCAATGCTATGAGGATAGCCAATCTGGGCACAGAGCAGGAAGCAGAAATATTTCAGCATCTCATTTTACCATGGAGGGGGCTGTAGGCCAATCTGACACCATTCAGACATTGCACCAGCAAAACCTCCTCTGGGCCCCCCTCCTCCTCCTCTTCCTCCTCCAGCACAGCTTGCTGCTTTTGTTGCCCTTTTAAGAATCCTGAGCTGGGAGGGGTGTCCTCTGTGACGTCACTGCCCAACCCATTCATATAACTATCCTGCCTTAGAAGCCAGGAGGAAATACACACTGGCTGCTGGAGGTGCAGGCAGGCACTAGCAGGGAACAAGCAGCATAGCAGATCAGCCTGGAATACTCTGGATTCTACTGGGGAGCCCAAGGATGTGGAGCACACAGCCTGCTGGCAGATGATCTGAGCACCCTGCACAGGTAAACCAGTGGGCACTGCCAGCTGGAAGGGGGGCACCAACCATACAGTGCATTGTATACAGACAGCTGATACCAAGTGTCATGTATAATGGATAGTAGGAACCTGCCTATGTATTCCTATCATGCTGCAGAATTCTGTGTTGTCTACAGATCAGGGACTTGGTATCATGGTGCTTTATGTAATAAATGATATATATAACCAGGTGCAATAACACAAAATATTAACCCAAATTGTTACATTGTAACCCCAAGTCAATAACAGCTTATATTACAGTGTACTAGTCCTTAGATGCAGTGGCTGCATTAGTTTTATTTTTTGGTATAAATGTACCTGTTTATTTTTCACCCAAAATCCTGATTGCTGGTAACTTCTTGTGGAACTGCAATAACAATGTTATCAGCCCTGTGAGCTGCAGAATACCCCCCAGTATGGTATGGAGTGGGGTGTATGTTTGTAGTGCAAATCAGGACAGCAACTTGGGGTGAAATAATTTATCCTCCAGGGATACAGTAATGGGAGTAAGAGTGGTCACCCTGGGACAGGACGTGTGTTACTGGTAGGATCAACAGGGGAATAAGGGGTAAAAAATGGTAATGTGTGTGAATAATTGAATAATGCAGTCATTACATCTAAGGAACACTGCAATATATTATATGTGTGTGTGTGTATATATATATATTTATATATATATAATCTTTTTTGAGTGCTTATGCTTTAAATTCGTCTAATGTCCCTAAAACTGTACTGAACAGGGATTTTAGTGCTACTGACCCTGTCAACCAGTACTCAGTGTCTAATACAGTGCAGTGCTCTACTGTACAGAGATCTCAGCAATGACATGTAATCCAGTAATAAAACAGCATAGTAAAACATTGTATGATTTATATTGCTGAATATATAATATTATACTCCAGGGATCTCTGTAATATACAGTATAGTTGTCTATGTAACAATATAGTAACCTAAATATAATGCACAGCACAGGGATCTCAGTAATGTATAGAACAGTATGAGAAGTTATCAGAATTGCAATGCTTTGGTAAAATCCAGTAAATGGTTCTGGTGATCCATACTACTTTACAAGGTGCTTCCTAATAATGGATATCTACATTAGAAAATAATCTGTAGATATAAGTAATGTCCTGCAAATCTGTATTGTACTGTGCAGTGTGGGGTATTTTAATTTCTTCTGTGCATTGATATAAGATATAGAACAATCATTTACATTTGATCAGTGCACAGAAAAATAATCTATTACTTGTTGGATTTATATATTAAACGTACAGTAAAATGCTGTCAAAAGTCTAGAATTGGAATTTATAATTGCAGTGCTTGCTTGTAGTTGTAGCTGGATTTATTTCCTATGTATTTGTCTGTATTATATACATGCTTGTAATATGTTATTGAAGTGTCAGCTTTGTGGCCCAGTATGAGTGTTATTATGTTGTGGGACTGGTCGGCATTACTGTATAGTGTGTGTTCTCTGTCCCTTCAATCAGCTTCCTTGTGTGGCTCCTTGTTGCCCCTGCCTGGAGCCGGCTGGTAGGAGAAGGGGCATGGTGGTGGTTCCCTGGGCATTGGAGGGGGGTTAGCTCAGGTTGTTGTGTTTTTTTGGAACCTTCTGGTACTTAGATTTGGCTGTTAGAGAAATTGTATCAATTTTAGTGTTTATTGTTTAGGAAAAAAATATATATTGTTTTTTGTTTGTTTGTTTTTTTACCATGTGTACAAGTTAAACATAAAATATTTGGAAGAATTTGTTCTAAATATTTGACTAAAGAAGAATTAAGTCTGTGTAGGAATAACATTTCACCCCACAAATTTTTACTTTTTGGATACTTTGTTTTATTATAATTTTTAGCTATTAAACTTGGCCATATATTGTTACTATTTTTTTTTTTTTGCATGATCAGGTATCAGTGATATTGATTGTTTATTTAGATTTTCTTTATTCAGTACTTGATTATCAGATCACCAAAATTGTATTAAATTTCAATCAGATGTCGGCCACCACTGGCTATGTACTGCTTGATGCCAAACAAAGCCATGGAGTGGCCGGTAGCCCGCCACGGTCCCATGTGATCAATACGAACCGAAGTTCCTGATCAATAGTTCATGGATATTTCAATTAAAGTTTATAATAGATTCTTTACATTTTAATGTTTTGTATTGAATCGAAGATCTGTGTACGGTCAGCTTTGTCTTCTCCAGATGTCCTTCTTGTTCTCATGATAGAAGTGTTAGGAGCAGGTTTAGTAAAATAACTTGATAAAAAAAAGTAACTCTATAATGTAATAACTCAAAAAAAAGTCACATTGCATTACTAAATGTAAAGAATTCGGACTGGATGTGTCACTTTAAGGGGGTGTGTCCCTGGCTGAAGGTGCACCTGCAACACAGGTATGACAAGAATGGTTGCTAAGTGACTGTCAGGGGTGAAGAAAGGTGAGGTTGAACTTTTTTTTTTCTTTAAATTTACAGTCTGCTGCCGTGTTTGTGAGAGTAGATTTTCTAAAGCAATCTGCATTGTAAATACACCATGGACTATGGACCCGTCTAGTATGGCTATATGCGGTGCTGCATACGGTTCCTCTTTTTGCTGTAAGAAGTTCACTTCTGCAAAGCCGGCTTTTGTATGTGAGCAGCTTGGATCAGTCCTAAAAAATGGGGACATTAAAGGGGAAGAGTACTGAGAGAACATGGAGGCTGCCATTGCTGATCTATTTCTGAAGCTACTAGTTGCCTGGCTGTCATGCTGATCCTTTGGCTTCAATACTGGACCCAGAACAAGTTTACAAATGAGAGAGAAATTGAAATTTCTGAACTGCATGCTGAAAAAGAAATAGTACGGCCATTTTTGGGGCTCAATTCTTCATCCAGAGCATCCTGTGACTGCAAATTTAAACCTGTGAAAAGACTTGTGACCCATGCAGTGCATTTTTTTAAGCTGGGTGGGAAACAACGCCTGTATTGTGACCCAACTCTTCAATAACTGCTCAAAAAACAGTCCTAAAAAGTGCTGGGCGGTGCGCCCACCTAAAAAGGGCTAGAGAGAACACCACGTGCCACATCCTAAACCTTTAGGTTGCACAGAATCATCTTGACTGAGGATCACTAGCTGCAGTGACTACACATAGCCAACACTTGGGTGACAACGCTGATTGCCATTCCCACAACACTGTGTTGGCGTAGTCACATTGTCATTCTGCAGGATCAACTGCAAATTACTAAGCATGCTGTGTGAGTGTCCTGTGACACGTTTATTTTTCCTTTGCTCATGCAATCACTTTTTGGGTTTTTTTGTTGCTCCGTTTCTTTTCAGCATTTCCTTATTGGCAAAATGATTGTGACGTTTTTATGATTGTTTGTAAATGAGTCCGTCAGTATGGATTTGGCTTGGTAGGTCCCAATCATGGTGAAGGTTTTCCTTGCTGCTCTTCAGTTTGCACAATTAGCTGCAATGCGTTGTGTGCATGATTGGACTGGAACATAGGTGAGCCATAATGTGATTCACTGATCTTTATCTCCAAGGTGCACTATGGTGCCGGCCGTTGTAAATAGGTGTTGAAATCCCGCAGCATAAATGGGCTTCGGCCGAGTCACGTTGTTGCTGCTGTTTCTTAATTCGTTCAACAACAACGCAACGTGTCAAGGGCGGTGTTACTACACCAAAACCTTTTACCCATTTCTACCGGGGAGATCAGATAACTAAATTGATTTCTTCCACTTGCTTTCCCTCTCTTTTTTTTTTTTTCTGCACTGCATTATGTTTAGTGTTTAGGTTATTTTTACAGAATACAAAACGCCCAATAAGAATCTGTGCTGATGTTCAAAATAATGCACAATGCATTCTGATTGGTTGTTGTAGAGGCCTGGCGAATGATGAGGTTCTTGTCCTGTCCTTATCCAGACTTTGCAAAACAGGAAAAGGCTTTGCACCCTATGTATGTACTAAAGCACAACCTTTAGTATCTTGCAACATTGTAAGGCTACGTACACACGTGCAATAATTATTGTTGGAAACAAACGAATAACAACCGATCGTACGATATTCGTTAACAAGTGAACAATGGCGAAGATGAACGAGGATTGTCGCCGGAAATGAATGACCGCCCGGCGGATCTGATTGGGCTGCGATCGTTCGCTATCTATTGTGTGTAAGGTCGTTCAGTGATGGTGGATGGTTCTGCAGGACACTTTCTCCTTTACACGTCACTTCCTGCATCGTTCAAACGTTGTATCTAGCGTGTGTACACTATTGGTGGATTATATTTGAACAATTGTATTGTTACAGCATGAATAGAATTGTGCACAATACGATCGTTCAGAATAATTGTTGATCGGTCATTAATCGTTTGTTTTCTAGTGATAATTATTGCACGTCACCTACCTTTGTAGCAAGTGACTGCTCATTGCCTTACATTTGTAAACACAACCAGGAACTGTACAGGTAGCAGACTTTACATGGCTGTATCATCTATGAGCCGGGGGCGAGCTGGGATTTGTGTGAGAGGTAATACATATTTGTAATTGTTGCTCCTAAACTACATATACACGTCAGAATATTGCCGCCCGAGGGGGATTATAGTGCTTGTCACCGGTGGAAATCTAGCATTTATACAGCTGACCTTGTTCATCAATAGGCCAGGGAAAAATGATGAACAACAGATTGGGAATGAGCACTGTATATTCCTATCATTACTATCAATACCATAGAGATATCCAACCTCTCCTTTCTCGACATGACCTCATCCCTAATACACACAGAAGAAGAAATTTTGTAGAATGCCACCAAACAATGGGACTTTTTAGGCAAGCCTTGACCAAATTTAGCTTAATTGTCTAATTGGCTAAATTTGGTAAAGGATAATAAAGTAAATAGGATAAGTTAATAAACAGGATCGATATAGCGTCAACATATTACACAGCGATGTACATTAAATAGGGGTTGCAAATGACAGATACAGACAGTGACACAGGAGGAGGAGAGGACCCTGGTCAGAAGAGCTTACAATCTAGTGGGTGGGGGAAGTAACACACTATAGGAGGAGAGATATGTAGTGGTGGAAAGAGTTTCAAAAGACAGAAGAAGACGGGTAGGCAAGTTTGAAAAGATGTTTTGAGCGCTCTTTTAAATGAGCAGAAAGTAGGAGCAAGTTGAATTGGACGAGGATGACCATTCCAGAGAATCGGGGCAGCTCTAGAAAATTCTTGGAGCCGTGTGTGATGGGGTTATGAGCTCCTATGGGGAAGGGAGCAGCAAGGTGCCACTTGTTCCACCTTCCTTTGCCCCCCATAAAACAAAAAATTGTTTCCAGCGACGGTGATCTGATGTCTATTTGACATTGTATGCGGCTTTGCTTTTTACTTACGGCACAGTATGAGACTCTAGGTCCAATCAATGTAAATTTTATAGAGTTCTGCTTTAACTGTATAATCAGAGCCGTTGTGTTCTCCATATACTGTATATAAACGCTACATCCCTGGGCAAGAGCCAAGTGTGCCTGCCTAGCACATATAGAATTTTTGATGTTCTGCCCCCCATCCCCTAATGGTTCACCTCTGACTTTACTATGGTATGTGTGTTGCTTTTTAGATGCGTGCAAATAGGTCACATAACTCATGACAGCAAAAACAAGTTTGCAGCAGGATGAATGCATCATCAGAGCCTATTGTATGCTCGTTTGCATCCTTCACGTACATCAGGTTGGAATTGTCTAAATAACCCCTTGCTCATTCAGCTCTCCACTATTTCCTCCTGCTTAGTCATAAAAATACTACAGCGTGTTCTGGGCGTGGGGCGGCAGGACAACAGATGAGCTAAAAATATTCTTGTAAAAGCCAAAGTACAGTATGTTCCCCTTTCATTATAAAGAGTTGTGGTGTCGGGGAAGCAGAACTTCCACGTTGGCACCATGACCCTCATCCCAGCATCACCCCAATGCATAGCCTACTGGCCGGTCAGGTGTTGTCCTTCCTCCTTACATACCATGGTACTGTGAGCCCAGGCCACCATGATGACGAACCCCCCCCCCCCCCCCGGATAAATCTGTGACAGTTTGGAGTATTAAAGAAAAAGCCGGGGTGCCAGCCTACCAGACAATAGACTAATTGCAATCTCTAAGCTCACTATACCCCTGGTGATCTTTTCAGAGGGTTGGATGGATACATTTTTATTTTTAACTATATTACTTGCAAGAAAAAAATGTCCTAAACCCGATACCATAAACATACACCATGCACCTGCAGCATGTTTGGCAGTGCACCATATGTGTTCTCCAGGGCAGGTGCCTTGGCACTGACTGTACGTTCACATTCTAAGTGAATGATTCTGCAGTACGTGTGAATTGCACCCATTTGAAACCAGTTTTGTATGGGGAGGGGGCCGTTTTGGGACCCATCTAATGCCCACTAACTACTTTCTTTTCCTCTGCACGCCATCTTTGACATGACTGATTTTCCCATCCCATACTACCTATCACTATACAGCAGGGGTGTCAAACTCAAATACACAGTGGGCCAAAACTTGAAACAAATTTGCGGGCCAACCTTGAAATGTATTTAAAAAACTGGGGCTTATGAGTGGCCCCCCTCTTCATTGAAAAAAGGATGTTGCGGTCCAGATTTGGCCCGCAGGCCAAAGTTTGACACCCCTGCAATTAAGGAAAAAATGTAACCTGCAATTATTTATTGGTGGTCTTTTTTCTACCACCAGAATTCTAAATTCTTGAAACGTGAGACTGTAACAGTATCACCCAGATTGCCGGTACATACAATATGATAATATCAAGCTCATTCCCCTTTCCTAATATCAGTGTAGCCATTGCTGCCATCGACTTTTGAGCAATAATTTTAGATAATATTACAGATAAATGTCACATTTCGGTGAATAAGTCCTAGCTTCATGTCTGGAGTTCCCAAACAAAATATTACATTGCAATAAACCATTTTCATTCCTTCACTGCAGTCAGTTTCATAATATAATAGGTGGGTGACAGTCAAAGGCCAAGGACATCGCGTTCCAAAAGAAAATGTCATGCTTTGACTTTTTTTCCCTTCTCTACAGTGCCAGCTGCCCCTGTTGGCCGATTCACAAAAATATGTTTTCATCCAAATCTTTCCTCTTGTCTGCAAACTGTTGATTGCTCTTTTGTTAGGCGTTGATATAACGGCATCAATATTCTTCTGTATGGTGACATGTTTAATAATATTTCTGTTTCCCATAATGAAGTTCTCTAAAGAAACTTTTGCCATTCAAGCTGAGCACAGAATGAAGAATATATAAACAGATGTTAACCTTTAGTGGAAGCAGGATGCTAAAATAGCAGATAGATGAGACGTGATATGATAATCCTGACTTTACCTGTAAAAGTCAAGCTTGGCCATGCCCTCTTCCGTCTTTCTTATTGGTTAGTAAAATTGTCCATCTCATAAAGGGACCAATAGAATGGCTCAGATTTCAATCTTTTCATGATTTTCAAGGTTTTTGGGCTATAAATAGTACATAAAGGGTTTTTCCTAAAAGAAATAAAAATATTTAAACAAGTCTTTTTGCAAATGATAATGTTTTTTTTTTATTGGTGTTTTCATCTTCCATCCAGGCAGCAGAAAACTTACTTAGCCAGGATTTCTTCCCAAGCTGCTGCATTCATCTCCTTTTTTCTCACAATTATCCTAATGCAAATCGTCCCTCAGGGGGGCTGTAGGAACGACTGCAAAGTGATTAACAGATGGAGCTTCTGAATTTCACATACAGCAGAAAGTAACATAATAAAATATGTTTGTCCACTACATAAATCTCTGCTGAGTATTAAGCGACAAAACAGAACATTAGGTAGAATACAAACCATTGGGCCCTTTGAAGTTTGATTCATTACGGACTGTGGTTGCCCCCAGTAATACTCTGTTTTAATATTACAGGAAGTGGGGTCAGCAGCAAGTGTCCATTGTGTTAGATTGATGTGAATGCAATCTCTAAAATCTCATAGAACATGTTAATGTCATTACAATAGTTTTAAATCTGCAGCTTTTGTTTAAATAGGGGCCAATGGTCCTGCCATGTAGGTTCTAATCTACGCAACTTCTATCCCTCCCCAGTCCTTGTTCCGCTGCCTGAGAATCTGGATAGAGTTTGGCTTTAAAGTTTTGAGAAAAGCACCCCCCCCATCCAGATAAGCTATATGCATTGTATGATAGTAGATTTGGGTACACGCTTCTTACCTTTTCCTGCTACAAAGAAACTGTTTCACTTGGTCTTCCCTTTATTGGTTGCAATTCACATACTGAATGCTAAATGGAAGCCCTGGCCTTTTTGTCATCACTTGAGCTGTTTCAGTGTTATAGAAGGAACTAGAGTCTAAGATCTTAGATCTGCTTTTCCCAACATTGGGAACCCTTGAAATAATGTTCAGGTCTTAGGGAACCCCTGCTATAATCCTTATACCCACAGCTCACTGTATATTCTTATGGTAAATGATTTGACAGGCATAAAGTGTCCCTTACCCCCCCAAAACCCCTAGCAATGTTTGGAGGAACCCAATGGTTCCATGAAATCCAAAAATGTTATGGAGAATGGTTCCATGAAATCGTGGTTGAGAAACAGTGAATTACTACAAGAATGGAGCATGTTAAGTTAATTTTTACTTATATTGGTGAATGAGGCAAAACTGTATTCACTTTGATTATCACTTGCAAGGACTTTTACCACCCAAATCACTGGATGGTTGAAGTCAGCACAACTTCACCTCATTTACTGAACCGAAACATAACTGGATTATAAAAGTCAACACACTGACTTTTGTATTTTATAAATTGCCCTGACTTCATTAGTAAATCCCCCTCAGTATCTCACCAATACAGAAATAGCTTCTACAGGGGATGCCACTAATTTGACTTGCTTTGTGGATAAACTGTTTGGGGCGAATAGATTCTTATTAAAGATTTATTGGATACCTATAGATTGCTATATTGCATGGAAGCAACAGTTTACATGTATGGCAAGTTTCAGGCTGAAGGAATGGAAAAGTATTTCTATTTGGATTGTTCCATTACTTAAGTAGTAACCAGTAGCATGCTGCAAGAATGGAGTATTTTATCCATTATATCTACCTCTGAATTGGCCTAATGTATGGTTAATCTGCGCTCCTGAATAGGTCCTCCCTGAGGTGTTTATGTTTTCTGGACTGTTCACTATGGAGAAGTGAATTTGCCGGTTGGAATTTACGGAGATTATTTCCTTCCACAATTGTCATTTCCTCTTTAAGGCTGTGAAATTGATGACGGCAGTAAATGAAGCTGTCAGGATGAGCCTGTGCTTCAGAAATGTGACTCTGCCTTAACAACTTGAGTCTTTCATTAATATTATGCTGCCAACCCACTACAGGGTGATACCTTTTATAATTACAGGGATAAAAAAAAACTGTAAAAGTCACTCCCTTCTTCCTGAATGATAAAAAGGCAGCCTAACCTCCAATCTGGAATAAAGTGCTGGCAAAGCAATTTTTGGCTGCTATGAAAGGTCCTCTCCAGAAGTGATATTTCAGTTTTGATATTGACCTAATGGTCAACCAGCTATCTCAGTTCCCAAATCCATGGTGGTGGCAGGGTGGGAAAGCAGGAGCACCAGCTGTTCTGGTGCCAAAACTGATAAGAAGCCAATGGATGGACCCACCATTAATTTTTAAAAGTAAAGAGATGTTGACTCTCTACAGCAGGCTTGCCCAACAGGTAGACTGTGATCTACTAGTCGATCGCAAAGGCAACGCGAGTAGATCACGGTGCCCTGCCTTTCAAAATTACTCTACTGCGCACAGGAGTTATTATTGTTGGTAGGTCATTTTGACTTGGTCATTTTAAAAGTAGCTTGCATGCCAAAAAAGTGTGGGTACCCCTGGTCTACAGTGTTCTGGGTGCACCACCTGGTACTTTTCAGTAACCCTAATTGTTTTTTTTGGTGGTTACTGAAAAGTTAGGCTCATAATGCAGAGGCCACCACTCTCTAAGTTGCTAGGGGTTTGTTGGACATTGGATAGTTTGTTCCTCTCAGGTCAGTTACCAATGATCTTTTTGGCTATCTGTAAAGGGAGGCAGCCTTCCAAATGGCCAGCAATATAGGAAGTATGCTTACCAACGACCACTGAGCCAATATCCTGTGAGCTGTGGATATAGAAATTATAGCAGGGGTTCCCTGAAGACCTGAAAGTTATTTCTAGGTTCCCCATGTTAAAATGTTTGAAAAACACCGTTGTAGACTATAAAAGTTGGCAAACATCCCAACCAATTGTCTTTCTGTTGTTTTATATTGATTATCGTGAATATTCTTCATGTTCATGAATAGGCCCATTTAGATCTTTATAGGACAAATGTTAGTCATTGCCTGGTATCGTGGTAATGGATGTGATATTGTCCTCATGCATCCTCACCAAATGTATCGTTGTGAAACTGAAATATTATTCCACTGTTTGCACAGATTCCTGTGAGTCAACTTGTCAACAAAATGTAATTACTTGGCTTCCTCCTCCCTCCCCCATTTTTTTTTTTTCCTGTTGAAGTAGGGTTGTCCATCCGCACATTCATAATACTGCCCATTCACAATTCTCCACAGAATCTCCGGGCAGGTCACCTCGTTTGACACAAAGGCCTCATTTGTCTGTCATAAGCAAGGCTGTGGATTTTTTTTTCTTCCCTCCTCCTCTTCCCTCTTTGTACCCTTGGAGGCAAGTGAACAATTTTTTTTTTTTTTTTTTAGAGTGGCAAAAATAATCTTTTTTTTAGCGTATGTATAAATATTTAAAGTCTCCGTTAAAACATTCAAATTCCAGTTGGATAGAGCACAACGTACTTGCACATCCCGTGTGCTGACAGATGAGGCTTTGGTGGTGACAGGGTTGTGACGCATTGGCAATTAGGGCCGGGGTTATGAGGATTTCAGGTGGGGGCAGGGAAGCCCCCAAGGCTTCTGACTATACAATAGGATTTACAGCACGGCAAAAAATATCGGGCCTTATTTACCAAAGGGTTGTTGTTTTTGTGATTCTAGCAGCCAGCCGGATTCACACTTGTAGTACACTAGGCAAGAATTGGATAAGCCGAGACACTGCACAGGTTCGTAATGTGACAGCTTTGTGGTTGTTTTGTCAGCTCGCGTCTTTCATCACGTCCAAAGTGTAGCAAATTCTCCTACTTGGACAGTTATCGGGAAGACAAGTGTTCCCGTTGGATGATTTCCCCTCTAGTCTGTTCGGGTGCCAACTAAAAATGTTTTCCTCGCTTTCAGTTCCAATACCAATGGGCACCAAGTGGAGAAATTTTACACTATTTTCTTGGGTCGAGTTGGCACCCAAAATGCATTAAGTGCAAGGCATCCAAAATCCGCATTGATGTATGTATTATTGCAGGAGATAGGTGTGAATCGGTAGGCCTTAGGATTATGGTGAACCTGTATGGCAATTTACAGTGTTTACTTTTTTTAAGCCAGATGGGAAGAAGATGTAGGTGGCTGGCAGCCCTTGTATTGTTACCAGTTCTTCAGTAACCACCAAAAAACAGCCAGGTGGTTACTGAAAAGTGCCTGGTGGTGCACCCAGCTAAAAGAGGCTAGGAAGAACACTGTTACATTTTTAATAAGAAATGTGGTGGTCCCACTGTCCAAATGGACTGTTCTATGTATTATGGACTATTATGTATTTAGGCCCATTCATACTGCCTTAGAGCTCCTCATTTATTAAATTTCTGGTGCATGAGCCCCCTTTTATTGGATTTCTAAGGATGCTTTCAAACAATCAACTTGGACATTTGTCATTTTTGGCTTTCTTAATGTGTTCTCCTTTTTGGCCATTGGTTGACTCCTAGATGAGAAACTTTTCTCCCAACTATTCTGAAAATTTCACGCTGAAACATAAAAACCTTGGATTTGACAACTAATGGTGTTTCTCGGACATTGTTATGGGGACTATCGATATCACATTGGTTGGTATTACTCACTAGCTAGGTGGGCTAATATTTCGGTCACCAATTCAGTAAGCAGTTATTGTGGCTCTTTTAGTGGCACATAAATAAGACCATGCTGGATCATGGTTTGTTGTGGTGGGTTTTAATTTTACTATGAGGACTGTATCCTTATGGTTGTTGCTGAAAGTTAATGTCAATGGTGCTACTTGCTGGACTCCAGTGTCCATGGAGGGAAGTTGTTGTTTTTGTGTATTACTTGAGCCTTGTAGAGTCTTGTAAATCCTCTCTGTAGCCCTGGAGCACTCTCCTGCCTGTCTTTGTTGTTTAATGACTAACTGGGTGCAGTTTTGTGCATAGCTGTCTTAGCAGGTAAGCCCCATTTTATTTTTTTACATATTAACTTTCCACAATGTTTGGTGGCCCTCAAGTCAGGGAGGCCCTTGTACTTCCTAATTCTTTGTACCATTGGGTCTGTAAAGTATGTGGTCAAGGCTGCAATTGTATGTACATGTACTCTTAAAATGTCTACTTCTTTGCTTATTCAATAAACAAGTACCGTGAGTCACATACGGGCCTATCTATAGCAGCCTTTTTCAGCTGTCAACCGGATACAGCGGTCAGAAGATGAAAAATATGTACTGGGGCTGTTGCCCGTTGAACATCACTGCGGCTTTTATCCAAGCCTAACCTAAATGGAGAAGTTGATTCTGATTACTGCACCTTTTTCCATTGCGCCAAACGTTCTAAATGTCGCCTTTGTCTCATATCCTTTTCCACCTCCAGCCACACATGACTGTCTACATTATTCCTGGAAGGAGTGATTTAACCTTGTTTAAAAAGTTTTAGCTGTTCAACTTCAGAAACATTAAAGCTTTTTATACAGGGCTATTTTCCACAACGTTTTAGTCTGGAGCCGCGTGCCTGAAGGTCCTCAATGCTCATTAATGGACATTCTCTAGGCATCCAGGAAAAGTGCTTATGACCTGTCAGTTAGTATGCATTAAGCAGCCACTTGCAGACATACTTATCTACAAGGGTCTTTTCTTCCGGAAGTGAGCCTGTTCTATGTACGGACGGCTCAGGCTTAAAAGCCTAATTATGGTTTAATGGTTAGAGTAGAGAATGATAAAAACACAGTCCGGGTATTTTTCCTATTATATCCTATTAGTAGAGTTGCTACATTTTTCTAGGGAAAAAATGCCAACCTAAGGAATCCCATTTTTTTATGGGTCAGCCATCAAGTACCATCAAGGGGCCCAATGTATAAAACCTGAGTGATTCAGCAAACCTGCAATGGATCTGGTCCAGGATTCAAAACATTGGCTAGCAAATAACTTTGAAGAAATCTGTTTCAGGTTTGCTGGATCACCCAGCTTCCAAGGCCCAAGGTGTCGCTCCTACCTACGGAGATTCTCTCTTATTTCCCATTCCCACTCAATAGAAAATAAGAAGAAATCTTGTGTTGGACGCCTGTTTTGGTAGCAGTGGCTTAACTGGTTTTGGTTTCACATCACTGTCTATACCAGAGACAATGTCACTTTTCACCACTAGATTTTATAATTACCATTCAAAATTCACCAAACCCAATAAGATTACTGAAGTTGGAATTTTTTTCTTGGCAGCTACAAGTTACTGGATGTTGCACATCTTTATTGCACTTTGTTGTTTGTGATACCAAATGCCCTTCGGTTTGTCAACATCAAGGGGCCTTTGTTGCAATTTTTTTAGTTTGCTTTAAACTCATTTCACTACGTTTACTTTTAACTTTTACACCACGGGAACAACAAAACCTGACCGACTACTTGGTCATATATTGGCTGAATGGCTGCAGAGTGAAGGATTACAGCCACTACAAATAAAACAGTGACGTCTTTGTGTGTGTGTAAAATGTGTCAGTGCGTAGCTGGGAGTGTAAGCGGTCGCCTTTGTCATTAAAGTCCGTTCTTGGTGTCTCTGTCTGCATTTGGGAAGCAAGTCACGTTTATAGGCTTCATCAAGTCAGCTGTTTAAATTCCAAAAACATGATTTTTTTTTTGAAGGTGGTAATAATTTCATGTAGCATCTCTGGTCAAAATAAACTCTAGTATGGATATTCTACCAGATCTAAAAAATCATATTGCTGAAATAAACATCAGCTTTTGCATGGTTGCCTTTTTTAGAGCTTTACAATAAAGCTTTATACTGTGGGCTTTAAAAGTCAATTGTTACTAGTTGCTGTTCTGTGCACAATACAATTGGCAATATATGTGCCCCTATAGATACTATTAGGAAAACTAGTTGTACTTTTGAAAAGTTAAGCATGAGAATTTTACCTTTCCTCATTCTTAATAGTAAAAGACAGGATTTAAATGTCTTTGTGCTATCTTTATAGACGTGTGATTCATACTGTCATTATATGGACTCTGGTCAATCTTGGAGAAGTCACTTGTAGAGTAGGGAGGGGCAGATATGTGTACCCTGTACTTTTGATTACTGCACATGTTATATCTCTGGGTGTTCCCTAATTTTTACAGAAGTGGAGTGCTTTTTTTTTTTCTCTCCTCCCACTGAAACTAAAGCACTACTGGGATCATAAAAACTACATATACATATTGACTGTGCAGTATTAGCTATATGCTGTATCGGTTATACATTATTGGCTTTTATGGTGCTACTCAGATTTGCCTTCCTGCCTGCAAACATATTAATTTCTTGCAATTCTAATTATGCCTGTGCACTGTAGAATAGATTTCTGCATACACCACTGCATCTCTTGTTTGTCAGAATGTCACTGGAATTGGGAACCATCAAATGCCTAAGAACTTTTTCCTGCAACAGTGTGATATCCATAGCCAGGAATCTGATATCTGTTCCAGATTCCACTGGCATGTGGTGTTGCAGGTTGATTTTGTGTTTTCCGGTCCCTTTTCAATTGGACCCCAATAGAAATCAGGGACATCCACCCGGGGAACTCCCTGAAAATCTGTTATCATTTATGATTTGGCACTGAAAACACCAGCAGAAGTCTACATTTGGGTTAAAGTGCTGATAATGTTTGAATATAGCCGTCACAAGAAGGAAATTCCTAATAAAGGTTTATAGTCAATTACCAAGAAGCAAGCTGAAGAACATTACGCTGCTGGAAAACCCAATTTACTGCTAGAAGCATGATTTGACACTGACATGAATGCGAACAATAATCCAGCTGTGTTCTGTAGATGGTAGAAAGGATTGTGGTTGAAAACCTTTTAACTTCTGCATGCCAAAATGAAATGTCATCAATGGAAAATTCTTTTTTTTTTAAAGTGTAGCTAATCAGATCTAAAAAGCACCTTAAGGGAGCTGAAAGAAACTAAGCGATTCATTAAATTAATTTCATATCTGATTTTTTTTCTGCAGATGAAGAGATGACAGCTGATGTTAGACCAGAAGCTCTCGTGAATAAGAACAACGCACAATGACCACAGCTGGGCTCACAGCTCAAGACATGTCACTGAAGAGTGGCTTTCTCCATAGTGCACAAGGCCTGATGTGTGCAAAGTCATGCTGGGCAAATCATAGCGACTATGATAAGTAAGTAACACTGCTCCCTTCTATATTAAGCTGGCTACATAGGACAATCTTTAATTTCGTATGCTTTGTTTTATAGATCAACTGAACCTTTTTCTATTTTTCTCGTAGCACTTTCTATGGTATGGAGCCTTTGTCGTTACCCTATAGTATGAAATCCCCAGCACAACAGCAAATTTCCTCTATTGGTAAGCTGTTTTCTTATTTTATTCATTACTTGGAAGTCATGCCTTTTCTGCACACTTTCTATGAGTTGAATAATAGCTTAAAATCAGAGGCTTGATATGTTGAAGCTAATAGAAAGAAAGGTGCATGTGTGCTGCAGCAAACAATTATGAGCCGGCCATGTTTTCAGGCAATATCCAGTGATTGCTTGTATTTGGTATATTGCCAAGTCAGTTATGTCACAATGGTTAAATATTATGATTACACTGCAATTCTAATTAAAGCTGAGTATTATTTTACATAGTATTAGAACCTATGTCAGCATAATGTTTATTTCAGTAGCAACACTGGTGAGATTGTGGAACGGATTGGGAAAATAAGGGCAAATCTTGAGCAAAGAAGGATTAGAGTCTTCTTATTAAGGAACTTACATCTGGGTGGTTGTCTACTAATGTAGTGCAAATGGTGTGTGCAACCTTGTTGGTAACCCTGTGGAAATTATAGCTGATTACATGCAGTCAATTTTGGTCCGATCACTCTCATGGCATGGGAAAAGTCCAGTCCTGGTTCCCCTGGGGGTTTATGGATAATTTATATCTATCAATATTGGATAAATATCCCAAAAAAATGACAATTTGTGACTTGAGATTGGCAGAAGAATGGTAAACATGTAATGTATCACACCATTGATAGGTGGTCATTGGGGGGAAAAAGGGACACTGCAATGGGAGACTTGGACCTAGGGATATACCCTTTCCCCCATTCTGGGCAAAACTTTGAAATACGTAGATTAAGCTTCACTTTAGATGCAGTTTAGATATAGAAAGTCATCTTTATTTGAATAGGACAATAATGCCCTAAGAGCTTAAACTAATCTGATCCTATCTTGTGTATTTCAGGTCAGATTTCAAAGCCATTTATGGCAAATGGACATTGTTGCTCTGAAAATTGTATGAAGGCTAAAAAAACAAACTTTCTTCATCTTGGTATTCCCATCGAAGAACATTCTACAAACTGTGAAGATGACCAAGTTGTTCCCTCCTTTAAAAAACTGTCAATGAATGGTGGTTCTGGTTCAGAAAGGACCCCTCCTCTGACACCTGTAAAAAGTGGACCACCTTCTTATTCCATTCCATTTAGTGATCGGAGCTCGAGGCCTCTTCCGCCACTTCCAATTTCTGAGGACAGTTCTCTGGACGATGCAGATAGCGAGGTTGAGTTTCTCACCAGCTCTGATACGGACTTGCTTATACAAGATGGAAGACCTTTGGCATTTAAATATGGTGTTCCAAGCAGGAGAAGTTTCCGAGGCTGTGGACAGATCAATTATGCCTATTTTGACTCAACATCTGCCCCTAAACCAGCAGAGGAAAGTGCGCCATGTCAACAGAATGGACGTATACAGAACCCTAAACCTCAGAAACTAGAGCAAAACCACCGGAGGCTACGGCGGTCTCATTCGGGACCAGCTGGATCCTATAATAAACCTACAATTCGGGTACACACAAACAGGACTTCCCCTAATTCAGATGAAGACAAACCTGTAGTACCACCAAGGATCCCAATACCCCCTAGGCCCCTTAAGCCGGATTACAGAAGGTGGTCAGCTGAAGTTTCTTCAAATGCATACAGCGATGAGGATCGTCCTCCAAAGGTACCACCAAGGGAACCTCTTTCCAGGAGCAACTCTCGAACTCCGAGCCCAAAGAGTCTTCCTTCATACCTCAATGGCATCATGCCCCCAACACAAAGTTTTGCACCTGACCCAGCATATGTCAGCACTAAAGCTTTTCATAGACAGAACAGTGAAGGATCTGCTAACAAGATCCCTTGCATTTTACCCATTATAGAAAATGGGAAGAAGGCTAGTTCGACGCATTATTACCTTTTACCGGAGAAGCCACCATACTTTGCCCGATATGAGAAATATTTCACAGAGTCTAAAGACACTGGCTCTGAATCTAAAGTGCCATCATGGTCTAGTGACAGTAGCTCATCTTCGTCGTCCCCAAAGGCCGACACAAAGGCTAAACTGGACATGAACTATGCCAAACGCAAGCACCTCTCGGAAGTAGTTTCTCCATGTTTAGGCGAATAGGTCATTCTCATACTACAAGATGTTACGCTAAATGTCAGGACTTTCTTGGTTGGTTTCAAAGCAACACAAGAAGAGGGGGGATAAAAAACTGTATTCTCAAAGAACTGAATATATTTCTTAACATTTTAAGTGATCCTTCCCAGTTTCTATGAAGCAAAAACTGAAGAGATACGGAGTCTTATATGAGCCTCCTTATTATAATGTGAGAGGTACTCTTAATTCTGTTAATAATTGCAAGGCAAGCGACACCATAAAGCTGTGTTAAACTATTACTTACTGTAAACCCGCAGTATAAGCAGAATAAGTGCCGTTACAAAGTAAATGAGTTGCAGGTGTTTGTGTACTGCTGATTGGGATTGGACAGTGAGCGTGTTTTTTGGAAAAGAATTGTGCAGTATTTGTGCATCCTGTTTTGTTCTGAAGCTCTTTCTCTGTCTGTTCTTCATTGCTCCAATCTTGCTTTTGTTGTACTAGGCTCAAACTCAACAAGCTGCTAGCAATTGGTTTTACTAAATTAGAACAGGACGGATTCTTGTTTTTCTGGTTCTAGAAGATACTAAAAAGCACACGTCGGTGGAATGTCCTGGACATTCAAGACTGGAATAGTTTTAAACAAAGAAAAGTGTACCTGTTGTCTGTGCATAATGGGGGCATTTATTTTGGTGGGTGCGGGTCAACTATGAGCTAGCCGGTTTCTTGTTTGGGCTAACCATAGCCATGAGATGATCAGTGGCACCTTCAAAATCCATGTGCCCATATATTAAGTTGCTGCAAGATCTGAAAGCAGTTGGGTTTTTGTAACTATGCAACACAAACACCCCCTTATCAGTAAGCTGTGCCACCATTCTCATGATTTTTTTTGGCCATTATATTATGTCAATAACCATTCTGTCTCCATTTTGTGCAGACAACAGATAAGCACTTGTGCACAGTCCAAAAATGATTAAAAAGGAGACGATCCCCAGTGTTCTTTTACTCTTTGGAAAGTGTTTATTTTAGATTGCCGGTACATCCCTCCTCATTCTCACTTTGTTATTTTCCTTGTTAAAAACAGATCTGAAACGCAAGCTGGTCTTGTTTATTCAGTATTTTATGTCTCTCATTTTGAAGCTTTGGAAAACACGTTGACACGTCACAGTTGGGTGTCATGGTTGAAAGGGCCCTGAAAGTATTGCCAATGTTATCTTTAGCAGTCAGCGAACTTTCTTCTCTGAATTTCCAATCTGAAACACAAGGAAAATGCTGCTGGAAAGTTCTTCTGCCATTGCCAAAAGCTCGTTGATCAGCCTGTTGGCTTTGGTGTATCAATAGTCAGTGAGAAGGAGATGCTGATTGCTAAGGGAAACACAGGCTGATCATTCAGATTCATCTATTCCCAAGCCCATGAATGGAATATTCTATCAATAGGTTGCTTGCAGACTTTTGAGTGAATGTGGTATGGAGTCAAATTATTTACCAAGGTTATTAATGAAGTTGGCACATGTGCCTGTGTCTATAATATGTAAAAATACACATTTTTCTGGAGGCCCCTAATTTCTTAACTTCAAAGCTTGATATTGTTCTGTTCATACTAATAATCTAATGCCCTTTCTCACAATAAAATTCTTTAATCAAGATGGAATTTTAAGTGGATGGGAAACTGACAAATTGTAATGGGTTCTAAAGGATTGCATTCCTAAAAGAATCTACTTGGCTTCTTCCATGGGCATCCAAGGTCTAACAAAGACTTTTTTTGGTAACACAAACCAAACTTTTGTACCATCAATTTTTTTTTTTTAACACCTTGAGATAATCGAACAATTTTGCACAGAACACATGCACAATTCTCGTACTAGCAACATTAATATTGACGGCATCTGATTGAAAACATGAATGTTTTATGGCTTTCAGGCCATAATATCCATCAATTACTCTCTCATGATGTCCTAAGCCAAGATGTGTTCATCCCAATGATATAAAGTGTTACTTTAGTGTGTGGTGCCATTTAATGTAAATGGCACACCAATGCATTATTAGAGTGGTGGGAAATGCAGTGCATTGCTGTGCTTTGTGGGGCATTGTGTTAGCACTTTGGGGACCATTTGCACCTCTCGATTGCATCACAACAACTCAACGCACACATTACGGCCCCTGCATGTGCCTTAACGCAATACATAGTATAAATGGGTTTTTTAGTGCATATGCTGGGCCTTAATTCATATCAAGCCGTTTTATAAATGACCCCTAATCTAAATGGGCACCGGATTTGCCTTTGAATGGAAACATTGAATGTAATATGTTTGTGTGTGAATATGAGCAAAGCAAAACAAACGCTTTATAATTTGGGTGTAGGAAAACAAATTAGGCCATAGGTGATTCTAAAGAGCATTTGTCATCCATGCAATATGGATCAATCATGATGATGAAGCCTAACCAGTAAGAATTAAGGCACTTGTGAAATCAATAACTCCCCCAAGGAAAGGTATCCATATCTATTTCTCACCATTAGGGAGATTTCATTTCACTTTTGTCTGTTTGCCAAACGAAGTGAAGGACCCATGATGGGGACACTGGCAACAATAAAGACCAATGGCTTTTTTTTTTACTTTCTGTGCAGTTGGCAGGGTCAGATAAAAGAGGAATTGCTTGGAAATCTCTATGGGAACAAGAACAGGATTTAAAATGTGATCAAAAGTCTGTTTAATCAAAGCAGTCCTATTTAAAAACCAGGTGTCCAGAACTATTTTGGCTTGGACTTTGGGGACCATTTGCACCTCTCCATTGCATCACAACAATTCAACGCACACATTATGGCCCCTGCATCACAACATGTCCAATATGTGGTGCATTACCAGCCCACATAAATGAATTGGCTGCCCCAACCCAACTAAACATACAACAATAGACCATCTGGATGTAAATTGGGCACTTAAGGTAGCTTGTTTCTGGTGTTGAATCATTAGGATTAATCCTTATAAATTGAGCTTCTTCATTATGGTTGCTCCCATTTCTAGCCAATTAGAGGCACACAACCTGACAGAAACTACTGTTTGTAGAGTAATCCATTGTCTGCCCTTTGTTTTCATGTATGTTGTGTCTATTGTAAGTAACAAACCTGTTCTTCTTTTCTTCTGTGTTCTTATAGGCTGCTTTCTCTATGTAGACTCATTGGGAAGAAACTGAGATGTTTTGTGCAGTTTTTCCATCTCAGTCTTCCAGGGATGGGCACGTTATGTAGCTGCTCAAGGACTGCACCCTCCATCTTGTGAGCTTGCGGTCCTTGGCCTGCAGAATACAAAATGGCCTCCCTGCTGTAGTATGGTATGACAGGAGACGATTAGGTGCTGCTGATGACACAGACTGTACTGTGTTTTGTCCCTTCATAATCCAGTGATACACATGCTGTTTACAGTTTTGAAACTGATATATATACCGTATATGATTTAACTATTTAAGTTACTTTTTTGTTTTTGTTTTTAATACAGACTAAATGAAGGTAAATAGCGTAAAATGCACTGATATTCCGGCATATGTACAGTATTTGACAAAGAATGATTCTGTTCATTTTGTTGTTATTTTTGGATAATACTGTGTGTTATCATGTCTTTTAAAATTAATAAAACTATAATATACTTATTTATGACATAGTGTTTGGCGTATAATTTCTTATATCTAAAGAGAATATATAACCGGATGAAGGGCATTGCTCTCCAGACTTTGGGCTCCTTGGTAGTCCATGGGAGGAATGGTTTTCTTATGGAAAGCTGAAGCGGTTGTTGGTGCCAATGGTGACTTACCCAAAACAGGATTGGAAAGGTCTTTCACTACTTGTTCTGCCAAATTACATTGGCCCCAGAATTATCATGGCAATGTCAGGCAGCATATCAATCCGCTACTGTTCACGAAGGTTCTCATTCCCGGTTATTGTATATCTAGTAGTAGTTGGTCACATTCAACTGGATTGTTCTTGTAAAGTTTAAGACGTGTTGTGTTGATATAAATGCTGGGGTATCTTCCTACACTGGTAGAACTGATAAAGTGGCCTGGAAAGTTGAAAAAAGTCTTCAACATTACAAGAACAAGTCCCCAGGTAACATTACAAGAACAAGTCCAGATGAAGGTGATTTAACTACTACTTGATGCAATCCACTACTATTTGCATAAGGAACTCTGGGGAACCTTTGGAGAAAACTTGGTTGGGAAAGGCAGCTCTAACCCATTAAAGAGACCATTACCAAATTGTAAATGTAAAATGGTAGGAAAGTAATACACAAAAGGCCTAAAACTAACAAATATATTTGGGCTTGAGTTGGACTTTGGGGACTATACACACCTATTCATTGCAGAGAGTAGTGACATAACAACAAGTCACGGCACACATTATGGGCCCCGCATCAGAAAATGTCCAATATTTGGTGCATTGGGGAACCTTGGGGAAAACCCATAAAAGAGACCATTACCAAATTGTAAATGAAAAATGATAGGAAAGTAATACACACTATACACACCTATTTATTGCAAAGAGTAGTGTCACGGCACACAGTATGGCCCCCCGATCAGAAAATGTCCAATATTTGGTACATTAAAGGCCCACTTAGGAAACTCCCAGGAACCGAACCTTTTGGAAAAACCTTGGTTAGGAAAGGCAGTTCTAACCTATTGAAGCAACCATTACCAAATCATAAATGTAAATGGTAGGAAACTAATATACCATAGGCCCAATAGCTAAAGAGGATCTATATAGAGAATATTCCGAAATAGGAAGGACAATAATGTCACACGCATTAAATTCAATTCCTTATCTAACTCATTGGCTTACAGCAGCCAAATGTCGCCTGGTTTTTAATAGTCCAGGTTAGATAGGAATAACAATAATTTGGTAAGATGATGAAAACAAAGATATACTTTATCAAATGCAAACCTTGCTATGAAAATGTTCAATGGTGGACATCATAAACTGGCCTCCAGCCTTGTGCTTTCTTCATGGTACTACAGCTTCTTTATACTAATTTGTGGACAGTTGACAGGATGGGCGTTTGGCAACATTAGATTGTTTTAGGCACTTTTTGGAGCTATGGGTGAGGCTTTTAAGAATTGGTGACATTTTTAAAACTTAACAATCGTGAGAAATGCTTGATGCCTGTTATGACCCTTCAATCTCCATACATATGTGTTTCTGAACCAGGACAAATATGCAGATTAGTGAAGTTGGAATACACGTTCTTGTTTTTTTTGTTTTTTGCTTTGCTCCATTAAAGCAAAAAGTTCATTATGGCAGCCAAGCCAAGGAGAAGCCAGCAATAGCAGCGTCCATATTTCCTCAATACAGGTTTCCTTTCGAAATGAACTGGTTAGATCATAAAGCTGTTCAGATCCTGATATATTATCAATAACGCAAAGGAAAAAAAATGTATAAGTACCTGTAAACATTGACTTCCTGTGAGTAATCCCAATAAAACTTCCTGAAGGTAGGATTTTGGAGAGTCACTCATTTATAGTTGAAGATAAGTGGTATTTGTCATGCATTTCTTATCTGAGTTTCATAGTTGCCAACATTCTGAAAGAATTTTTAGGGCTGAAACCACACCATGTTAACACATTTTTTTTTAAGTTTTTTTAAATAGATTTTTTTTACAACATTTTTGGTGTGCACCTGGTATTACCCAGTAAAAAACATGCATTTTACCAAATGTTGAAATGGATTGGCTGTATGTCCGGTGCCAGTGGTAGTCAATGGTATACCAGGGCACTATAACCACAAATACAATGGGTGTAGTGCACTGCATTTCTACACAAGGTGTTTTTCTGAGTATTCATAATGAATATCCTGCCATAAAGCAACACTCATTATAATGCTGTATCAGATTGCTAGAATGTGAATCAGCGCTAAAAGTAATCTCGGCTATTTTACCCATGCCATGGTAACAGATTCATTGTTCTGGAATAGTGAAATCTATCCTCTGGAAAGGTTACTGAACTTCAAACTTTGAACTTTGAAAAAGGAAGGTAGTAGGTAGTCTGGACAAAAATTGAATGACCACCCCCTCCCAACTTACCTGTTTTAACTAGAAACCAGATAAAGGAATTCCTAGCTTAATCCGTGATCAGAGTGTTTTTTGTCCACCAGTTCCTGGAGTCTCAACTCATCCAAAGCCACTTATCTTCTCCAAAATGTTTGCTGTCCCTCTTGACATTGTCATTACAAACAAAGCCTGTGGCCACAACAGGTTCTGCATTGTATGTGGTGTTCAGGCTCTATTCCAGCACCGGAGAGAAGAAGGTTGAAGTGCTAATTGCTGTAGAGGTTAATTAACCTCTAGTGCCCTGGGGATCGCACACTCTTCTCAATGAATGCAGCCACAGCTGCAATCATTGAGAAGATGCCCAGCACAAGAGAACCTTCTGACATTGTAATATAAGTATCTCTTACAAATGATACATACATAATACAGATACAAATGATACATTTGTAAGAGATACTTATATTACAATGTCAGGAGGTTCTCATGTGCTGGGCATCTTCTCAATGATTGCAGCTGTGGCTGCATTCATTGAGAAGAGTGTGCAGTCCCCGGGGCACTAGAGGTTATTAACCTCTAGTGCCCGGGAATCGCAGAAGATTTCCAGGGCTGCATGATGCAGCCCTGAAAATCCTCCTGTTTAGCAAGAGTTCGACCTCTCTGCGAATCAGAAGGCCGCTCTCGCTTACATTTCGGCAAGCGAGAAAGGCCCGATTCGCCGGGAGATCGAACTTAATATTCTTGCTTGCTCGTCCCTACTGGAGATTACGGGGGATTGTGCCACACAGGGTCCACAACTGACGCAGAAATGGTCCACCACCAGGAAGCCAGTCAAAAGCACTGTTCACTGGCACCACTGAAAGGGAGATATTTTTATTCCCACTAATATCATTATTTGAATGCTATTTCTACTGCAGACATTACTGTGGGGACACCATGCCTCCAACTAACACCAACAAAAGGGCACTATTCCTCATCTTGACACCAATGATGGGGCATTATGCCTCCAACTGACAGCAACAATGGAGCAGTATTCCTCCTACTTAAAACGATAATAAAACATTGTTCCTCCTATTGACGCCAAGGATGGGGTACTGTTCTATTGATCACCAACCCTGAATCATGTTTTACCCTCTTCTCACCAACTTCAGACCTGGCATTCCAACAGGCAGAGTTGTGGACAGTGTATATAATACTCAATGGGACACAGCAAAGCAAAACTGCCTGGGGTTCTAAATATTCCCTGCTTCATCCAGAAGTAAAAAAGGTTTGCTTTACATACCCTTCAAATAAAACCTCCAACAATTTCTGACCTCCTGATTCTTTCACATGTCTATAATGGTCGCTGTAAAGAAAGTGAGAAATATTTTAAGTGTTTCTGCCTATACAATTTGTATAAATAAATGAGAAAAGTATTCCCTTTTAAGGCAATGTAATGTATGGATCCTGTGTCAAATATAACACTGAACTAGACCCCCTCCCTCCTTGATCATTCAGTCCCTAAAACTAAACATTGTATCCTCCTTATAAAACATGTTTTATGTTGATTTTCTTGCACCATTTTTATGAAGTGTCACTTTTTGCGAGTGACATTTATTTACATGATCTGCATATAATTTACAATCACACACCTAAGACAGTCATCTTTTAATGCTTACACAAAGGTAGGATAATTTTGTCATCACAATTATACACTTAGGGGTGTGGGCCTTTAATGAGATTACACCAGAATGGGTGTTCCATCTATGACAAAGTGCTAGGTCCTCCCTAAGATGGTGCAATGGTGAGGAGCCCACGCCTCTCCAACGCTGCACACTAAGCTCAGCCTTATAAAATTTCCCTGTCTCTGATGGCAGAATTGGAGCCTAATTCAGTCTGCTGTTGTAGTTCTACTCCTAGCACAGGAATTATTATTCTTTATACAATTACAGATGCCAATGGATTGTCCAGTGTGTACCCATAGACGGTCTATGTCATCATCATCACCAGTCCTATCGGGTATCAGCATGACTTCTAAAGATGCCAACAGCTTGGTTTTGCTTTACATAGAGATAGCTAGGAATAAAGGAAAGAAAATCAAAAGAATTTATATTTTCTATATATGAAAAACTACAAAGTACATATATAGAGTTGGAGCTTGTCCACACAAATGGTGGATTTGTAGCAGTAGTTCGCATCAGATGGCCGTGGCTCTGGGGCTGGGGAGCTCAGGTCTAGACCATTACATCTCAACCTTTTTAGGGCAACCCTTGAAATAACATTTGGTCTTTAGGGAACCCTTTCTATAATTCTGTATACACAGCCCACAGTATATTAACATGGTGGTCAATGAGAAGAATTCCTCTTACATTGCTGGCCAGAGGGCAAAATGTCACCCTTACAGATAGCCAAAAAGATCATTGGTTTCAGTTATAAAGACCTGAGAGTCACAAATTGCTCAAGGAACATCTGGGAACATCTGGAGGAACCCTAGTTGAGAAACACTGGGCTTGACAAACAACTATATGGTCAATGATAGTGAAAATAGTCAAGCAAGCAAAGCTCCTGCTCCTTAGTAGATATCATATAATTAGGCATTGATGACATGATTAGAGCTTAACGGATCCTAAAGCAGAATGTTTCTCCAGGAAAACCATGTTCATTATTTAGCCATTGCTGCTATATTCATAGCTTTATTTTGCATTTCGGATTATAGGTCTGCTTTAAGTAAAAAATGTTTTTCCTATCCTTACAGGTCCTAGGCTGTATTTCCTGTCCTGACATTGGGCGTGTTCACCTGCTGTAGCATGAGACTCGGTTCTGTGAGCAGCTAATGACTCCTCCACCCAGTCCGGTGAGCGATGTTTATACTTTGCTGTCAGCCCACGTTTATTTCCCAGATATTCCATTAATTTCCTGTACGCTGCAATAAGACTTTTATATTCCATGAGCTGTCTTCAGTCATTCGGGCAGAGGCCCAGACAGCTTGAGGTGTCCCCTTTTCTGCAAGCGTAACATTCTATTTTATTTAAGTTAGGCACTTGCTGAATATGACAAAGATCAATTTAAACCGTTGGAGAAGGGTGAGGCATAGGATGTGGGCGATTCCGGAATTTACTACAAGGGGATCTATTACATCTTCCATACAGTCCTGCCGATGTCAGCGGTATTGGAACCAGAGCCATGTCAAGTACAACACAACACAGAACATTTTGCATCTTGTGCAGTGAGGTCTGATGCTCTATAACGCACCGTAATGTGGGGAAAAAGAGGCCCTACCATGGAATTGCCTTGCTTTTCCCACAATGCCTTTGAATAATGAAGTTAAGTTAAAAAAATACTCTTTTTGTATGTACAGGAAATGTCACCTGGCCATCCAAAATCAAGCAAGAATGTGTGTCCTTGTGGAATATTGAATACCTAGGATGCAATGGTGAAGTAGGGACCCAGGTATATATTTTTTTAAATCATATTTGGCAAAACCGTAAAATGACTTCTCACTGGCTGCATTGCAAATCGCGTTGGAAAATCACCAACCTACACCATGCCAGTAGTAGTGTGTGGGGTAGAGTAGGGTGCAGTTGGTTATAGCTCCTGAGGGTTACAGACATTCTTTGATATATAGATCCAGGACACAATAAAGATCCAATCTCATTACTTTAAGTATTTGTTTTACAGAAAGAAAAAATGTTATGTATTTCAATACACAACAATCAAATACAAAAAAAAAAACGAATCATTTATTGAACAAAACTGATTTCACCAATATCATTCTCCTCATTCATATGGCTCCCAAACATGCCCAAAGGTTCACTTACGTGGCAGATGTGTGAATTTCGCCACAAAGCTGTGAGCCAAATGACATTCCTATTCATTATAATGAGTGGATCTGCCTCATAGAGAGCAACACCCAGGCAAAATAATAAAAAAAGCGAAAACAAATTATAAATAATAAAAGAAAACCCAAAATATTAATTACAAATATATATATATATATATATATATATATATATATATAAACACTGTACAAGAAAGGCGCAGATCACATATGTTAAGGATTAATCCACAACGTGTACAAAAACTCTCCTCCTAAAATAATACTTTCCAACATAGAACAAAGCCCGGCCTGGCCCCTTCGTCCCCCATGTCTCTCTGCCTTTAGTCAGCCGGTAATTGCTGTTATTGACAATGACAAACAGAAAACATGTGTGAAATAGTAATATGTTTGTGGCAAGGCTGGACCCCCTAGGTGGTGGCCAAAGGTCATGATCCCATGACTTCAGCTTCCTGTTACACCAAATAAAGAAGTAATTGTTTACTACAAGCACAATAAGGTGACGGCAGGAACAAGCAATGCCTATAGGACACATTGGGCCTGATTTATTAAAGAGTGGAGGAGGTGGACTATCATAGGGGAACCTGGGGGATCCAACAAACCTAGAATGGGTTTCTTAAAATCATTTGCTATTAGTTGGCAAATGTTTTTAATCCTGGACTAGATCTATTTAGGGTTTGGATCACCCAGGATCTTCCGTAATAGTCAATCTTCTTTGAGTTTTGATAAAGTTGACCCAATGTATAACTAAGTATACCTTTTAAGGACACCACCCGACCTGGTCATACCTACCTTACTCATGCTTTGGTGCTCCATCAGAGACCTTGTGCCATACCAAAATGCAGGGCTGGATCTTAGCATTTCCTGAATACTGTGACCCAAAGGGAAGGATGCCATCAAACCTATATCCAATCCAACGTGAAGGGTTTGACCTCAGAATGAGGACTAGGAAGGCTAAGAAATGTGGCAAATGTGCAATTTTTGAATTTACTTTAAATTAGTTCCAGTCATCGAGATAAATAGGACTAGGATTCACCATTTTCTTCAGTTCAAAGCAAAATTTACATGTTCACCATGTCAGCATATTTGGGGGGGGGTGAATGATGACTATTTTAGTATTCTTTTCATTTTTAATATTTTTCTGAATGGTAATGTTTGATGAGAGCTGGTTGCTTCTATACACAGCAGATGGTAATCACCAACCACAAACAAGCACACTTACATAGGGAACCCAACTCCCACCACAACCGCGAACTGTAATAATTTACCTTTAGTTTTTAACCAACGTATCTGAATCACCGGCAACCCTGCGTCTCTCAGGAATCCAAAGAGGAGATATTTCTAGCTGTGTTCCGAACTCTGCCCACTTCCTGCTGGGCTCTCACCCCCTTCCTAGAATTATTAATTTCATCACCTAGAGCCTTTTTATCACCTATTTGTTTCTGCTCCTCTTTGAAGCACCAGTAGGGCCACATCCAATTCTAATTAATTGTCTTCATTAGAGAATCAGCTGCCTTGTATTATGTGTATAATTATAAACTGCAATAAATAAAATGCGCAGACAGAAGGTCCGGGGTGTGGGGCCATTTCTTATTAATTCCATATATTAATTTCCTAGCAATTGTAGGAGGTGTGCAAATAATCTGCTTATGTAACTTCTATGATCTTTAGTCCTGCAGTTTTATTTACAGAGTGACACCACCGGGTATAGAACTAAATTTTCTTTGGCATACATGGCAGTCAGTGGTGGACTGGACCTAGAGAGGGGAAAACCGACTAGTGCTCCCTCCTACAGCACTCCACCATGATGAGCAGCAAAGCAAATCCTGCAAACGTGAACAGTCCTGGGAGGAAGAAGTGACCGGTGCAGGGATTGCCAGGAGAATTTTTTCACCTGCCATGGACCAGGGGCACATAAGTTGCTTCCCAGTAATTCTGTTTGTATAACTTGTGTTTGGAGAGTGCATGGTATGGAAGGAGGGTGGGTGTGCAAGGCGTTGGACTGTGCAAGCTGCTGTGGGGGCCCCTGCTGGCTAATTAGTGATCGGGGCCCCAGTGCAGTGGCACATTTTGCACTCTGCTATGTCTGACCCTGATGTCAGTGACTTTATTATTATTACACAGTATTTATATAGCGCCAACATATTCATAGACATGTCACTAGCTGTCCCTCAAAGGGGCTCACAATCTAATGTCTTTTCCTCAGTCATATGTCATTACCACAGTCTAAGGCCAATTTTAGAGGGAAGCCAATTACCCTAACTGCATGTTTTTGGAATGTCCGAGGAAACCGGGGCACCGAGAGGAAACCCACACAAACACGGGGAGAACCTGCAAACTCCATGCAGATAGTAACCTGGCCGAGATTCAAACCTGGGACCCAGCGCTGCTAAAGCCAGAGTACTAACCACTGAGCCACCATGTTGCCCTCACTATTCGGTCAGGATGCATATTTAAAAAACTCCCTTCTAAACCGCAAGAAAAATTTGGAGGTGCTTTCATAGGATCTGTCATTGCTGACCTGCTTCTGAAAATCGAAGAAAAAAACTTTACAAGAGTATACCCAAGGAAAAAAAACTTGTAGAAAAGCAAGGAGTTGTGTGACACAATTAAATTCTTGAAATATCTAAAATGTTTATTTTGTCATAAGTAATAAAATCAAGGCCTAATATGGCAGTAACATGAATCATGTGAAATCACAAAACATGTACAACAGAATATCAAAACAAAATAAAGCATCCCAACAGAATCAACTAAGATGAGGTCAGGTGGAATTCAGATGATGTTTAGAAATCCCAACACATTTTGCAGGACGCCCTGCTTCTTCAGGGGAAATATTGCATATAATACATAGGAAACCCCTCTGGTGCTTGGCTTTAACAAATAGAAAAAGTGAGACCCAATCCTGGATCTGGAACTTATCAAACAGGCGGGTATGCAGCCCAAAAAGGAACTTAGGTCCTGTAGCATTAACCGCTTTTTATGTAAAGGGACTCTTGAAGGGGTTTCAATCCTAAAGCAGAAATATGTGAACTATATGCCCTTGTTAGTTAAAAAGTTTTCAATGGCCACCTTAATAATTCTCCTTTTAATGTGCAAGTTCTAGGATGTGCCTCTCACATGAGTAGAAGTCCTCATTGGTTTATTTCATTTTATTGAGTCAAAGCCTAAAATAACAACAATGGAAGCCTTAGCCTTGTCCTCTGGCAGGTTTCCTTTTTAAGGGTAAAGCTTTCAGATTTGGGATTCAGCCAGCGACCCTAGGAGTCAAATTCCTCCATTCAGGCATTTTCATAAACACATGCTGAAATTCAAGAGGACAATTGCTACTCCATAACAGCAGACTAAGAGCCAACCATTACCCTAGATCCCCTATACCCTAATAAGGTACAAAGTGATCGGCATTTCCATTGGCTGGCAATACAGCCCCTGATAACTACCAGCCAATGGGAATGCTGCCCCTATTCTTTCCCTTTTACCAGCAGGATGAGAGTGCTGCAGGTGCAGAGGGATTATGAGGCCATTGAAAGTCACTAATTATCTGCTCCTATCAGGAGCCTTTCTTATCTAGCTGGGGAAAAGCTCCCTCATTTATTACACAGTGCTAAGGATTTTGCTTCCCCTATCTTCTATTTATGTAAATTGCTGTAGATACTAAGATAAACCATTTCATCTGTGATAACTGGAAGATGGCCATGTAATAGGAGCACTGGGTGACACTGGGTTGGTAAAGCACTGCGTAAAAAAAAAAAACATGCTGTTTTCTCTTTAAAATATTGATCTATCGTCTATGTATCTGCCAATCGCTTGCTGCTTCTTTAAATCACATCCAGCATACATGTGGTCACTCCAGAATTAAAGCTGAACTCCAGAATGAAAAATATACCCCCCTGCACTGCAAGGGGTAAATGCTTATCAGTCAAAGGCATAGAATTGAACCCTAGGTAAGGTAGCAGCTTTTGCCCCTATCCTATTGATTGACTTTGATAAGGATTGCAATGGGCAAAGAATAAGCCTCCTGATTTATATTCCCTTTACCGCCATGGATTTCCCATACCAACCCAACAAAAATGCATTCTTCCAACAAATGCACAAGCTCAGACTGGCTGCAGTAGTTCCCTGGTTCAGGGTAGGAGCATGAAGGTTGTAGCTGGAGCACCTTGACTTCCATTGGACCCCAGGCTACAGTTTAGGGTTGTTTTGTGATAATCCGGCTCTGCTAGGAGTGAAGGAACCAAATGTAATGCTTGCCATATTCTTCACTCCCTGTACAGCCGGCACTGATATCAGAAAGTCTTCAGCCAGTAAAGGGTGGTGGCTTTGGGGTACCAGTGATGCACACAATGTGCGGAAACCAGCCATGGGGAAGTATAAGTGTTACAGCTTATTACTCCACCCATTGGATTAATGAGAATTTACCTCTTCTAGGTCTAAGCAGGGCCATCATTTTGTAGGGGGGGGGGGGGGGGTTGGCGGCAAGGAGTACCTCTGTACTCTGCCCCAGTCAAAAGAGCCTGACTTTTGCTGAAACTTTAAGGCATAAGGGAGAGGGGTTAAGCAAGTTTACCTAGTATGGGGCCCAGAAATTTCTAATAGTGGTCTTGAATCTATGACACCAGTGCAAGGGTGATTGTTGGCTGCTGCTGTAGCTTTTCAATGGTTCCAACTGTGCTGCACCAAGCAATGCCTGCACAGTGTGTGCCAGTATGACCACTTGAGGTCTACTAGGGGCACAAGAGTACAACTAAGAGACAATTGTCATCCCATGGCAGGAAGAACAAGGACCCTCATTGCAGAGCCATTAAGTAAAGCTGAAAGTAAAACAAACTTTCAAATGGCCATAGAAAGACTTTACCTGCCTGCCAACAAGTGCAAAGGTAATGCTGACTGTCATAAGATAAAGATTGTATATAAATCATAAAGTGTAAAAAATATTATGGTTATGGCTTCTTTTATGAATGGCCATAGATAAGCAGATAGTTGAAGAATGATGTCATATTAACTTCTCAAAAACATATGATTGAGTATTGAGATTGACCAGAGGGGCCTGATTGCCGCTTGAGGCATACAGTGGTGTCACTGCTTCATCCTAGCCTGCTGATTGGCCAATGAAGGAGCAGCAGGGCACTGCTTAGTGAATCTCCTGCCTCGTGAAGGTCTTCCCAGCACAAACCACATGGTTTACTTTTCCCAATGGCTCATTATCAACCTCTATGCATTTGGGCATATGAGGGATGAAGACGGGATACTTCACAAGCAATTTACTAAAGCTCAAGTAAGCAATTACATTGCAGTTGGTAAAGGATCATGGGTCATCTGGTGGTATTTGGAACGCTTTTAGCTGCTTTGCAACTGCTCCCAACAGCTTCACACTGCTTGCTAATGCAGTCAGAAAGCATTCCCATTGAAGCCAATAGAAGCAGCTCAGCTGTAGACCAACCTGAGACACTGGGCCTGATTTATTAAAGCTCCCCAAGGCTGGAGAGAATACACTTTCATCAGGGAATTGGGGTGATCCAGAAAACCTGAAATGGATTTCTTCAAAGTAATTTGCCATTTGCTAGCAAATGTTTTGAATTATGGAGAAGATCCATTGCAAGTTTGCTGGATCAACCAGCTTCACTGCTGAAAGTGTATCCTCTCCAGCCTTGGAGAGTTTTAAAAAACCAGGCTCAATGCATGGAGCTTATGAAAAAATGGAGCATAAAAACTTGCAAAAAAAAAAAAAAAAAATTAGACGCCTCTGTTAATTTCAATGATAACCAGGGATTTAGGATGATTGGGTACCAGTTGACAACGGTGAGCCGCAGCGGTACCACTATAATAAAAGCACCAGTCTGATCTTAGCCTAATCAGAAATTAGCTTTTTTTTCTTTATTTGAACCTATTAACCTCAGATCAACCCCTTGTTACCCCTAGTAAGCCCTAAATAAGGTCTGGTAGACATTAGCAGACCTGCTGCCAATTTTTCACTCCAATCCAATCTACTTGAAGTCCCATAACACTGCACACATGGGTACATTTCTGCCCTTTCTCAGGACAGAAGACTGGAATTCTAAATAAATGTAGATTGTAAACCTGGATCAAAGGTCGCCAACCGGTGGTCCACAGAAAAATTTGGACATTATTTGCAATTTTTATTATTATTATTATTATTAATATTAAACAAAAATAATATTCTAATACATTCCTATATTCTGAATGACAAATTTCGTCTTTATATTGCACTAAATACATGAACTGTACTAGAGACGTAAAAACAATGGCGGCGCAGCGTGATGTCAGTGTAGTGTTAAGTTGTATGAGGCGACCATTGCCGAGCCGTACGCTTCAGTATTGTTTCCACCATTACAACAGTCACCCCGCTCCGCCAATAGCGATTCTCATCTGTTTTATTTTATTTGTTTATTTCTCAGATGATCTTTTAGGTAAGTATGACCTTAACTATGTATTTTCTTTACCTGTTATATTTAATGGCATCAAATAGTTTGACTTTGATAACTTTCATTTCTTGTTTGGTCTTAGATTGGAATGAAATAAACCCATAATGAGTGAGAAAAAGCAAACAAATATTTTGTATTTCTTTAGTAATCCCAAAGATAATGCAACTAATGATAATAGTAACAATAGTAATACTTCACTTACCCGTGAGCTGATCAATAAATCAGAGCCGCCACAGTCCTTGTCAGCACCATTAGGAAGATCATTATATTACAAATGTATTTATCTTTTTAAAAAAACGATATTACTGCTCCACAGGATTTAAAATTAGGAATTTAGTGGTCCGAGAGCTCCGAAAATTGGTGACCGCTGTCCTAGATTGCAAGCTCTTCTGGGCAGGGTCCTCTCCTCATGTGTCACTGTCTGTATCTGTCTGTGATTTGCTACCCCTATTCAATGTACAGTGCTGCATAATGTGTTGGCGCTATACTGTTCATTATTATTATCAATGTATTTGTTCATTCACAATATACAAATTGTATATTTGTAATTATTATTTGCTATCTGATCAATCCACAACCCAACAGAACCCCAAATCAATAGTCTCTTATGACTGGGCAGCTGCTGAGTTCCCTTTAAATATGGCTGTTTGATTTACAAGTGGATCAGAATTGAAAATCTGAGTCCTTCTCCTTATTTTTTTTTTTAATGGTTTAATTTGGGAATTGTTTTATTTTTATTTGTACTTCTGTAAAATTTACATATAATAATTAAATTAATTATAAATAAATATGACAGTAAAACAGTAATAAATAATTAACGTATAATTAATTTGTAAAAAAAAAAAAAAAGAACCTTTGCACATCCTGTACCAGAAACAGAACTGTAACTGGTTATATTATGTCTTCAGTGGAAACCAGAGGTCTCAGGAGATCAGGTAGCGTGCTTTATGCCGAACTTCCAGGTCAATGGAATATTTCCAAGCTGCCAATCAGATAAAAGTTCCATGCAGATCTGTAAAAACGATAAATCTGGAAGTAGTAATACATTTAAATATCTGTGCCGTGTGCACAGTGCACCAGTTAAATTATACTTTGCAACAGGTTCACCTAAACCTGTTATGCTAGAGTACACCAATGCTTTTCATACCACAAAAATCCACATTGATGATTATCTGAATGACAAATATAGCATTTCCAAGAATCTCAGCACAATACAATACTTCCAAGAATCTTTTGTCTTCAGTACATTTCCGCTTTAGTGATTTATTTTTTATATAATATGTGATATTAAACATTAGCTAGAATTTGTTCCTGGACTAACATGGGAACAAGCCAGATCAATCAATGCAACCAATGGGATTTGGTGAAATCACAAAGCAACGTCTCCATCTAGTGGCTAGCATTGGTAATACTGGTGCCAATGGTGACTGCCAGTAGCTGCTGTATGTAATGTTTATTATACATTGATTTATAATTAATTTTCGGAGGTAATTCCAAGAAATGCATTTAAAAGTCTTATTTCTGGTTTTATCTAAAAGCAGTCCTTAAAGAGGAAATATGGAGAAAATACATAGATTATGCATTAATAGCAATAAAACTGCAGTTCAATCCTTTTAGTTTTAGAACTTTACTAGTGGATCAACTGATTTGTATCCTCACCATAACAGGTCAAGTGTTCCTTCAAAGCAGGCAGGTACAATTAGGGAAAACCATATCAGCAGTGCTAGTTCACCAAAATTCTGCTGCCGTACTGCTTTAACAGGTTTAACGGAACAAAAGCTGCATACACACAATAGGTACCCAGGATGAACGATCGATCACGCTTGTCTCAGATCAAAATCTGACTTTTACCACCGGTTCCCAGACCAACAAGATCCCAGACCGCTGTTCGGTTCTCATGGAGGAGAGCAGAGCGAGGTGCTGCTTGCTCATTCCTCTGTTAATAGAACAGAACAGTGATGTGTGCACAGTACTTGTTTATTCATCTGTTACTGGGGGAAAATCATTTGCAATGTCATCTGAGGTTTGTGCGAGGCTTTTGGGTTCAATCTGTTTGCCCCTTACTTAGACGTCCATCCACTTGCACAGACCACACTGCTGTGCGATTTCACTGTAAAAGAAACAGAAGACACTCAGATCTACCGGTATATGTTCTTCCTGTTACAAAAGCTATATCTTGAAGAGATCTCATCAGCAAAATTGTACATTAATCAAGTATTAGATATTCTTACCTGCAGTATTTTTTCTTCACATGTAATGTATATTTTTCAATAAATTTCAACGTTCCCCTGAACTTGCTAGCAAATTTGACTCATCAATTGCAATGAATAGTCTGACTTTAGGGTCTCCGAGGTCAGTTGTTGTATATGGAGCTTTGAAAGTGTGACTCAAAAGGACCATCATGACGGTCACGGTACTCACAAAAAAATATAAAAAACCTTAATTGTAAATGAGAAGTACCAATGTTATTAGGAGGAAACTCGGGTCTGTAAAATGTCACCTTTATCATTTTAGAATAAACCAAAAGCCAATTGGTTGGGGAAGAAAACGTTTCCTTAATCGGGGCTGGAATACTAAAGCCGCCCATTATTATTATTATTATTATTAATAAACAGTATTTATATAGTGCCAACGTATTACGCAGCATTTTACAAAGTCCATAGTCATGTCACTAACAGTCCCTCAAAGGAGCTCACAATCTAATGTCCCTACCATAGTCATGTCTTTAACACAGTCTAAGGTCAATTTTTTTTAGGGGGGAAGCCTATTACCATAACTGCATGTTTTTGGAATGTGGTAAAAAAAAAAAAACAAATACCCGGGGGAAACCTAGCCTGGAAGAGGCACGCAAGCAGGTAATGTATCCGATGTCACTGTAACTCCAGGTAGGTTCATGGTATGGCAAAAGGAAAAGCTCATTTTAAGTGGCCTGCAGACTTCCACTGGTAGTGTCAAAGCTTACCTGTCCTCGTCTTGGTGAATGGCAATACAGCCAAGCTTTTAGACTGGAAGTATTGGTGCTTTTTGTGATCAGAATATTCAGCGTTCCCAGAGTATTTATTATTATTACACATTATTTATATAGCGCCAACATATTATGCAGCACATCAAAAAGTCCATAGTAGTGATGTCACTAGCTGTCCCTCAATCGGTCTCACAATCTAATGTCCCTACCATAGTCATATATCATTGTTACAGTATAAGGTCAATTTTTGGAGGAAGCAAATTTTGGTTAATTACCATTCCCTGGTAGGAACTAATTACTGCCATTGAAACACATGGACCTGGAAGATTTCCACAAGGTTACAAGATCAAAAATCAGCAAGAAGCAAAGAACAGAGTAAGATTCACTTTACATTTAAACCCATGGTTGCCTCTAATCAAATTCTTGTATGGGGTACTATTGTGGGAATAATTCCAAATACATTAAACTTCTTTTCAAATTTTTACATTTTTATTATCATGTTTTTTATTGCACAGATATATTACAGAGTGCTTTACAGAGCTAATTGTCATGTTGCAACAGATCACAACAGATATTAAGTGCCATTGTTTAAGTGCAATTCCATTTATGATTGAATCTATTATCCAAGGAGGAAACGGATCTTATAGGAAGGAAAGCTGTGACAGTCCTAACATATGAAAGTGATAAAAGCCCAATTCCAGCCAAACATCTGTTAGGATAAATCAAGTGTAATGTCTAGTATGCAAAAACATAATCACTGTTATAAACCATTGGTTTTATTGCTTCATTTATTGGTAAGGCAAGATTTGCTTTTTAAACACCCTTGCACAATGCTTGCGAAATCAGCAAAAGCAAAAAAAGCTGTATGGAGAAAGGGCTAAATAATAAAGTCACCTCTCCACCAGATTTTATGGTGCCGGAGGTGACATCTTGCTCCTTCCATCAAGATCCCGAGGAATGGTGAGCACAGTGCAAGGAGCATGTGTACAGGAAGGTCTGGAGTATTCTACATTACCCAGATCTCTCTGGAAAATGAATGATGTCTCTGCAAATAAATGATTATTCTTCTATGCAGAATTTTAGGAAGGGACAGAAAGTGAGGGCACAAAAGACGCACCTGGTTTCTATATGGCAAGGTCTATTTAAAGTTTGATGTTTTATTTTGAATGCAAAGTCTGCTTAAAAATTACTCCCAACTGCTCTTCAGGACAGAAAGAGAGAACACAGACAAGGCTGACAAACCTTTTAAAATGGGAAATAGTTAGAACTCCTTTTACTGTTGTCCATGCTTCCTGTCCTATTGATTTCCTATCTAATTCCCATTTCATGTACAGGTGTCAAGAAGGTAACAGGTGATTGACAGTCTAGCATGATGGGTGTCAGACAGAAATAAAATCCTGGAAAATTTCTATTCAAAAATTTGGCTGGACTGGGCTTTATAATGACATGATTTACTTACAGCAAACAGATTCTCCTTTTTATTTTTCCAGTTCATGAAGAATTTAATTTGCCTGAAAATCAGTTCTTTCATACACGTGGGTGAACATTCTCACAGCTTTGAAAGGCCTAATCACTGAAGAAGTTTTGGTATAACAAGCTCCTAAACTAGAACAAGCAGTGAAAGGTGGGGAAAGTAGGCCTGGGTCCTTGGTTATCTCAATCCTTCAGAACCAGGGGAGCTTTAACCTGATCTGCTGTCTCTTTTCCCGCCAAAAATTCTACGATAGCCAGGCCAAACTCAAAGCTGGTGCCAGGTCCACGGCTAGTGAGGATATTGCCGTCCAGTTCCACTCGGTTTTCTGAGTATTTGTAATGATCTGAAATGGGACAAATGACAACAGTTGTTTTTTTTTTTTTAGTAGATCATTCATAAAAATGCATTTTAATAGAAAAAACAGGTTTAATCGAACTTTGCTCAAAAGTTATTGACACCCAAAAAAAAAGTTTTTTTTTCTCATGTGTGCAGTGAGTTCCCAGCACCTGGTATCAAACAAAGTCGCCCTATCATCATGCCACAGCCAACATGGTGACTTCATGATCAGAAACCACATTGATGGGTTCTCCTTTGTTATTAGACATGGAGCTGACAGCTAGGTCCATACGATGTTCCATTAGCAATGGGTCTCATGATATCAACATAAATCTACAGATGCACCAGGTAGGGGTGAATGTTTTACACAAAATCCATAATTCCTTTCATCCAACTGCTGCAAAGTCTGCATAGAATGACTTATTCTGAAAAAGAGGAAAACAAAGGAGAAACCTGTACAAGTTACATCAATGGTAATTAATAGGCCATTACCTCCATTCATCATCTTGTCCTTGGCCAGAGGGTGTGTGGTGACGTTTTTTCCAAATCCAATTCCATGTGCCAGGAGGGCAGTGGGACCTGGAATAATGACAAACAGGAGTCAATTAAATCTACGCCAAATCTTACTATACCAGTGTTAGGAGTTTAGGTTGATGTGTAGGTAAGTCTCCTTTACTTTTCTTTATTGCTCCAGTTTTCTGTCCCTTGACACGCTCTCTCAGCAGCAAATTAAATCTAACAAAAACATTTTGTTCATGCGAGTTATCCTGTATGATTCTCAGCTGTGCTGCTGGCCGGAACGGTAGTGCCTGGTCATCTGATTCTGCACATCTCTAAGTGACAGGACTACAAAATACCTGACCTGATTATCCCTATTAATCAGCAACTGGTGTTCCACAACCAAATTGCTAGCAAGATGGCAGTGCACTGGGCTGGCCTGGGTGAAACACGTCATCACAATGACCTTTGATGACAGGTTCTCTTGTTTGCCTATCCCCTTACACACCAATATAAAAACAAAGCATGCATGGAAAAGGCGAGAACCAGTAGATGGGAGGGAAGGGGGGTCAACAAGACATATTGTATCTTTGGGGAGAAGCTTTTTTCCTAAAGGAACATGAACATGAATTACAGAACACCTCCACATATCCTCAACCCCAAACCATAAGTGGACAGGGTTCTGTATTCACAGATATAACCTTGGCAGGGCTGATAACACTGCACAATGTGCAGGAAACAGATATAACTAAATTCTTTGAACGGATAATAAAGAGACTTTCACACACATTAGAATGCTTTTTTTTGGTATTTAAGAAAAGAGAAATGCTGCTATTCCCTAAAATAATAATTTTCATTTTCTTTTATGCAGGACAAGGATAAAAGAAACCCCAATTATTATACCGGTGTCACCTTTATTATCCGTCACAATGAACCATTCACCATTGCAGCCTGGCTGCTGTCTGCACCCTTCAGACTCTAAGCTCTAAGAGTCAGGATGGCAGCAGAATCTCCCCATCTGAATATTCATGAGAGAAGTAAGTGAATATATCACAGGCGGGACAAAGGCTGACTGACAGTGTAAAAGCCACTGTTGCCTCCAAGAGTCTGTTCCCAAGAAGACGGCAGTGAAAGCTTTATAGACATAAGGAAAATGGGGCCAATAAGTGGCAAGAAAGGCTGCCAGAGAAAATGCTAGGATGGAAAAAGAGACGGTGCATCAACCTGAAACGTTTTCTGCCCAATTTAAAGGTCAGAAAATGACTCCAATTCTTAGAATAAACCCACTATAATGCTGGGTAAATCAAAGTGCAAGGAAATGATTATATAAATGATAGCAAAGTGCCTCAGAAGAAGCCAAGTTCTGTGACACCAGCATGCTAAGATGGGCAGAGAATCTAGATTTATAGGCAGTTAAAGTTTTATGTAAATCCTCACTTTAGAAATCAAGCAAAGCCCCCCAAACTCCAACCTTTCCTACATCTTATTTGGCTCTAGCACCCTCAATGAACTTGCATGGATGTGTGAGAATTCGATAATTTTGCCATGCACCAGAATTGCACACTAAGATGTGCAGCTCATCATACATCATAAAGTTTGCAGGCAAACACAGGCAAGATTATTTTTTTGCATTAAAAAGCCTGATTGCACATTTTTACTTTTTTGGAAAAACTTTTATAAGCTAAAATAAATCATAGAAAAGTGTCTAAGCAGGGGCCATCTTCTGAGTATCTTCTTTATGAAAACTATAACTTAGAAATCAAGCAGAGCTTGGCTTCCCTTCCATTCCCATTCTTTGTGTGATGGTATTAGCAAGAGAAGTAGTGACAAGAACAAATCAGAAAACAGGTTTGGAGTTGTAAAATGGGGACACTGGACACTGGATTAGGTTTGTATTATGCCTGGAATATTTATTCACATTAGCTGAAGGTGGGGGGGCAAAGGTATTGCAGAACTATACCCCCCTAATCTCCAGGAAGGCTACATCTGCAAGCTTTCTTGCTGGCCAATTGCATACCCAGTCTTCTTCTGGGGGATCTTCAGCCATTGGTTGCATTCATGAGAGTTCAATATCTTTGGCATTTGCCCGAATTGTACACAAATTCTGCAGCTCAGTGTAGAGCAGTGTTTCTCAACCTTTTTAACATGGGGAAACCCTTGAAATAACTTTCAGGTCTTCAAGGAACCCCTTCTATAGTAACAATATCCACAGCTTACAGTACATTAGTGTGGTCAGTGGGAAGAATTCCTCTTACATTACTGGCCATTGGGAAGAATGTCACCCTTACAGATAGCCAAAATGATCATTGGTGTCACTAAAACTGACCTTAGAGGAACAAATTGCTCATTGCTCAAGTAACCCCATAAATCTCTGGAGGAACCCTGGTTGAGAAACACTGGTGTAGATCATAAAGTAGATTGCAGCAAACAGGAAAGCAATAAAAAGCCAGATTGCACATTTTTCCTTTTTAAAATAAATTTTAACCATTTCCATACCTGCACAGATTGCAGCAATCAGCCCTTTCTTAGCATCCTGTTCTTTTAACACTTCTTTCACTGCAGGAGACTGCAAGAGAACACACAAGTCAGCATTCTGATTGCCTGCAAAGAGAGTTCCCTTTAGGGCAATGTAAAGAGCAGAAACTGTAAGATGTTTACCTCGGACAAATTCTGAGCTCCAAGATTTCCTCCGGGAAGGACAACAACATCATAAGGACCCTACAAAAAATCAATATGAATAGAAGACAAATAATAAGTTCCAATTAATTATCAAAACAAAGCAGATGTCTATAAAGAGGACCTGTAAAATCAGAGCCCAAAAAAGCCAAGGAATAGTCCTGGCTATGGGCGGTGGTCTCTCTGCAGCTGACCATTACAGACACACTATGCCTTGTTCTGCATGGTGTCTCTCTATGGAGGCGCTTGGAACCCTGTGATCCTTTCCATTTGACATTTTGTACAGAGAGGCAAAATGACAGCTGGCAATTTTTCGTCTGCAGGAATGCCAAACAAGAAGTTAGCTGTGTGCTGGAAAATGCTGCTCCCTGCCATGCAGGCCATTTTAAATATTTTTATTTCTGACATGAATTACATGTATTTGTCATAAACCAATTCATAAATCCAAAAAGTCATTTATGTTTAGTGGCTCTTTAAACTGCAGAGGACAGAATAAGTGGCAGAGGCAGCCATCCCAAATTAGACAGGGAGGCGGTGGTCAGGTGCCAGAAATTCTGACCTTTCGAGCTGCAGTATTCTGTGTAATAAACCAACAGAACTACAGACTGCAGAACTGGAGCAGTCTGGGTGGCTCTGTCTATTGAAAATTAAATTGGATCAGCATTGTTCTGGAGTCACAGATCTTTTATATTAAATTCCTGATGATAAAGTTAATGCATTAAAGGGGCCAATAAGTAGAAGTCTGCATAAATCCGATCCTGACATGTCAGCAAACAACTGCAGCATCTCAGAACTTTTATCACAGCCCAGGTGGTAGATCCGGCCTGATAATTGAATAAAGTTGGTGCTGCCCCTTTTTGGAAAGAAGTAAGGGCCATAATCTCTGTGAGAGGTAACAAAGACCTAACATTATTTACCTACCTACTTAAATGACATTTATTTTTCCTGACAAAATATAAATCATAGAAAAGGGATGAACCCCTGCAGGCACTCCAGCATTGCATGGCATTTCTTTGGGTTTGTTTCCTGATGGTGATGCCTGTATTGAAACCTATATTCTCTATTGGCAACAAGCGTGAGCAAAATAGCCAGGGTCTCATTCAAATTCAAAGTGACCTACAGGATTCCTGCAGCAATTGTCATTCCTCCTTTTCTACTCTATGGGCAGCCCGGTGGCTCAGAGGTTAACACTCTGGCCGTTTCAGTGCTAGGTCCCAGGTTCCAATCCTGGCCAGGGCACCTTCTACATGGAGTTTGTAGATTCTACCCGTGTGTGCGTGAGTTTCCTCCCACATTCTAAAAACATGCAGTTATGTTAATTGTGTTCCCCCCAAACATATGACTATGGTAGGGACATTAGATTGTGAGCTCCTATGAGCGAGAGTTAGTGATATGACTATGGGCTTTGTACAGCGCTGTGTAATATGTTGGCGCTATATAAATACTGTGTAATCATAATAAATACACTAGGAACGCTGGATGTTCTGACCACCAATACGGCCAGTCTAAAAGCTTGGCTGTGCCCGCTCATTCACCAAGATGGGGACAGGTAAGCATAGACACTAGCAGTGGAAGTCTACAGGCTCATGGCCTTTAAAATCAGCTTTTCCCTTTGCCATGCCATGAACCTACCTGGAGTTACAGTGACATCGGACACATTACCTGCTTGCGTGCCTCTTCCAGACTGGTGTCTGGACAGATGACAACGTCTCTGCTGCACTGAACTGGCTCTTTGCCCGTCAGGCCCGCGACTGTCACTGTGATCTGGAGAAGAAAAGGAAAAAGGGATAATAAAAGGACATGGAAAAGATTGTGATCTCCAGCATATCATTTCCAATTACGCAGCCCTGTAGATCTCCAGGTAAAAGGATTCTGGATGAATGGTCAGAACTCCCCACCACTACATATCCCCCCTCCTATTGTGTGTAACTTTCCCCACCTCCTAGATTGTAAGCTCTTTGGGGCAGGGTCCTCTCTTCCTACGTCATGGTCTGTATTCGTCTGTCGTTTGCAACCCTTGTTTAATGTATAGTGCTGCGTAATATGTTGGTGCTATATAAATCCTGTTTAATAATAAATAATAATCTCAATTCCTCCAGCAAACTTGGCTCCTGCAGCAAAGTCCCCCTTTAAATTAGTAGAACGGTACACCGAGAAATAGAGAGACGGCAGGGGGTGGGCAGGTGCCCAAATTTACAAGAAAAGTCAGGGGTGGCTGCTTCTGCTGCCGATATCTCAGGATCTGCTCATCATTGTGATATGTGGATAGGTCACCATAGTCTATGTAAGTTCTTATACTGTGCATACGAGACAAGGTCCATGACAGGTTGACTTTAAAACAAACCACTGATCAGACTATTAAGAATAACAAATGTTCTTGTCACCAGAAGTACACTTGGTTTACCTTTGTTGCCCCACCGCCTCCTTTTACCTCTCAGCCAAAGCCTATGTTTGCTATAACTCCAGTAGCATCTAGGATACTCTAAAATATATCTAAACCCAAGAATAGGTAAATGTAATATATTGCAGATGTGGTTTCTGTATTCATTTTTTTTATTAGTTTCTATATCCTTTTTTTTTGCACCAGATAATCCTGCAGTGACTTTGTGTCCTCAAGTGACAACATTCAATGAAGTGTACTTAAAGAAGGAGCAGCGGTGTCACCGTAAGAGATAAAGTGACAGAATACCCAGCTATCTCCTACATAACATAGGAGGAAGTGTTTCAAAGCCTTAAAACAAAACACTTTTTAAGGTTTAATTGTATTTTTAAATTATTTAATAACATTTCATTAGGGGAATCCTGGGAAAATAAAAAAACTTTCCTTGCAGGGGTCTCCCTTACATTGCAAGGGTTAGTTGCACGTTTATGGTTTAGGTTTCCATTAGAAACTTTGTTACTTATTTAGATGCTCTTGCAGTCATTGTACCTGCTTACAATGTATAGTATTGATGTCAGGACCATAGAAAAGTCAGGGGTGGCTGCTTCTGCTGCGGTCGATTCTGGATAATCACTACAATCCAGGAGCCCTATAAGAGAGTACATCAACTGCAAGTGGGTTGAGAGTATAAGCGAAGTATAAAACCAAAAACATGCAATGTTAGGAAACCCCCTGCAAGGAAAACTTTGAATTTTGCCAGTCCACCTTTAACTAAATGTGATTTGTTATCCAGCTGACATACTGAAACCCCAGAGGAAGAACGAGCACAGATAGGGCATGGAGCTATAAAATTGTATTGCTTCCAACGTGTAAAGACAGAAGTGAAGAGACCCCACTGATAATCCGCCTGCAGTGACGCGTTTCACCCCAAACGGGTATCTAAAAAACGAGTCAGTGCAAGTGGATCCAAAGTGGGGACTTCAAAGATCTGTTTGGGAAGACATCACCCAGCGTGTGTTTCCATGTGCCAGTGATTGGAGCCAGGTGGAGCTCTGGACCTGTACCCACGCCTGGCATCACTGACATCACATATGAGCTTTTTAGAGCACGGACATTCAGGTCACCTGCACAGGGGAGGATGGCAAGCAGGAGGAAAAAATGATTTTTTAAAGAATCGTGCAGTGCTGAAAGGTGGGGGGGGGGCAACTGGGGCTTTGGCAGGAATCATAGTAAAGCTAGTTGTTCATTTTCCCAAAAAGTGACATTCATTGCTAGGATTTTTCATATATATATATATATATATATATATATATATATATATATATATACACACACATATACATACATTAGGTAGGTAGACTTTTATACGAAACCCAATGCTGGGGTAAACACTACAAGGATGAGGGTGCAGATCCATGCAAGGAGCAGCTATGTTCAATATCTCATACCAATGTAGAGCTTGCATTCCCAAGCATTAGGGCTTGAGCTCCGCAAGATTGGAGAAGACAGACTATCATGGAAGAACCTGTGTGATCCTGCAATAGATTGCATGCTATTACTTTGCAAATGTTTTTAATCATGGACCAGTTGCATTCCAGGTTTGCTGGATCACCCAAGTTCCCCCATGATAGTTTATCTTTTCTAGTCTTGCACAGCTTTAATAAATCAGGCCCTCTGTGTTTCTGATGGGGTGTTATGCACTCATGGCAATGCTCCAGCCTGTGCAGACTCTGCTATACTCACCCCAGCCCTCCTCATCACATCAGTAGGGATCACAGTCTCCATCTCCTCTGCTCCTTTGGCTAGGATCACCAGGGCTCTCTTGCCGGCCATGTTGCTGGAGAAGTTGAGACAGAATGCTGCAAATGTGAAATGTCAGAGAGCACAGATCCTGCACACACCTCCTGCACACCCCTTCTAACACTCAGACGGAGCGCTGCATGGGGCAAACTACTGAAATGCGAATTCAATATGATCGCCATCTAGTGTCCTTTTGAAATATTACACATTTTACAATGCACATTCTTCCCCAGTCTGCTGCAGTTTAAGGGCAGGGTTTAGGAGTGCAAACAGACACTTTTTTTAAAGGTGAAATTGTTTATATTTTGTACCACCTTTTTTGTCCTCTCTAAATTTTATTTCTATAGAATATATACATTCCTTTTTTTCATGTGATGTTCCAAGGTCCTCAGTTCTTCAAGCAGTAGCAGTTTGCGGTCCATATTACCACAAACAAGACTTTATGGCATCAGCGCCACCTTCTATACTGTTATACTGTGAGCCCAGGGCAAGATCATGAAGCAGACCCCTTCCATGATACCCACACAGGAAGTCAGTTGGGTATTCATGGCTGTCATTTAGCTGGGATGAGGATCAGCATTTGGTCACATGACTGTGAGATTTGGGGGACAGAATTGTACCAAAAGCTGCATTTTTTAAATGTTAATTTTTCTTTGTAAATACTCTGGAATTAGGGCATAAACTATTTATATTTTTAAATACTAAGTAATAGCTGTCATTGAAGAATTGAAATAAATACAGTAAGGTGTTATAGATGACGCAGGTAAACCGTGGAGCTTCCGGTATAAAGCCGTGTGCACCAGTACAAAATGAGCCCATAAAGGACTTCATTTTTTGGATTTGGAATCAGATATATAATTTCATATTAGGTGCAAACATGCCAAGTAATGTAGTGCAGTAAACTCTTCTAGGTTTGTAATACCTCCCACAGATCACAATACTCGGACAAGGCATTTCTGGACGTCACCATTTTTGGTCAAGCATCACCTAAATAATCATACAGCCTCCGCATCTTCTTCCTGAACTGATGGCTCAGAAATGATACAATCATATAATTCCTGATGCCTGTGTGGTTCTTGATTGTGTTTCATAGATCAGTCCTTGCTGCATCCTCTCCCTCTCTGCTCTCTGATCTCTAGAAAAAAGGAGACTAGGAATTGTCTCCTCCTGCCTGCAGCATACAGATTAAATCAACTTGGCCTGGACAAAAAAAAAAAAAAAAAAATCAATTGACAAGTGATCATTGGTTGTATATTAGTTCAGGGAGAGGGTCACTGTAAAATATAAGAAATACCACCTTGCTAAGCCAAATAGTGCAAAATAAGAAAAATATATAATAATGAAAGTGTTTTAAAAACAAAATAATGATTAAAAAAGGGTCTGTATGCTTGGCCGGCCTATTTTATTATATTACCATCGCTTCATACCAGTGTCTCTATAGACCTCTGATAATCCGCTTAACATTGTTCCTAGAAGACTGCAACTGCTCTTCTTCTGTAGAAACAGCTAACCATATGGGATTTCAACTTCTACTTTTCATAGCGAGGTTTCCGGATTTTTGATTTAACATCATCCCTTCCAATTCGGTATTGAACCCTCCACGGTACTCAAATGCGCACACCAAGTTTTCACAAAACTATAACAACCTGGTTCCATTTTGACACCTATATTAATCGTATGTGAAGGCTATTTATTTTTAGCCCTTTCTTTCTTGTATTGTAAGCCCTCAACTAAGCACCCGCTGTGATTTACTCGCTACGATAAGGACTTCAATCAATGCCCTACATGGATGGTATTACCCTATAGCGGATTTATATACCAGTCCCTAAATAGAGACTTTCATGACACACATTGACAAATTCAACCTATGGGTGTCTCTCCTATCCCCTGAAGAAGTCTTCTGCAACCTAATAATACACCTTTATTTGTTATCCTTTTTTCAATGTACTAACCTAGTAGGACTATGTATATCATGTAAATAGCAGTGTTATATAATTTTGTGCACTTTTGTAATCATTATTTTGTTTTGAATACACTTATTATCCTTGCCACTAAAACTTTTTTTTTCTTAAGTGATTATGGGTTGCTTTTAATGAGAAAAGATGAGTTTTTGGAAACATCACACAGCTGCTGTACATTGTAACATGTAGGGAATTTATTCTGACTTAAAAATGCATTAAAGGAGAAGTAAACATGCAATGGTCACCTGTCCCCGTTCCTTTGCAGAGCTCTGCCATCTTCTTTCTCTTGTTCCTGGAGATAATCTTTATCGGCCAGGCCTGGATGACATAACTCACTCCCAGCAAGCACAGGGAAAGCCAGAATTGCTGGGTATCCTACACATGGGCAGCTCGTATTTATTGCCGATTACCAGAAGCGATCAGGCTGGTGGGGGGGATTTTTGCAGAATGGCATCACCTGTTCCTTTCTGCAATAATGACCTGATCATGGATTTTTAAAAGTTGAAGTATCCTGCTTTAGGTTACCAAAAGGCTGTTTCATAGAAGTGCTGGCTGTCACTCGGAAATAAGCTGTGAGCAGGTTTAAATAAGCTTTGGCACTACTTGAAATTGGTAAAGGCTGGTGATCATTCATCACTTTTCCAGAGTTAATTAGCATTTGAATCCCTGCTTTTTTGATCTTGGCAACGAGCATTGCTGACGTCACAGAGCCTCCAGCACATGGCAGGCGTTTTGTTGTTGCAGAGGGCACTGTGCAGTTTCAGGGGCCACAATGAAGGAAATTTAGTCCATTGTAGTTCAAATGAATGGAATGCGGTTATGAAAGTTGCCCAGGTGCGGGCGGCCTATCGGTGAAGCATTTGAGTTAATTCTTTAAGGCTGCTCAAGTTACTCCCCTGTTACAGTATCATGCCCAAAAGAATATTCCTAAATGGGTTTCTATTGAGAAAACATTGGTGGCACAAATTTCAATAGATACATTATTCTGGATACAGAGGTACAACGGCGCCATATCACTAATCCAATACTGAGACACTCATTAAAAATATGGGACTCTATTAGATATATGGGGGGCCTTATGTCTGGCCATAGCCCAGTAAGTTCTATAAATGGGAACCCGTTGTTTCCTCCTGGTCTGGAGGAACCGAGGCATTTTTCTTGGTGGGTAGAAAAGGACTTAGATAAAATTTGTCATTTTAATAATATGGCAGGGATTTTATCTTTTAGTGAGATTAGAGAAAAATATGAAGCTCCACCGGAGGAACTCTTTAGGTATCTCCAGATCAGGCATTTTATACAAACTAGGTTGAGATTAACTGTTGGAATTAATAATATGACGTGGTTTGAGAAACTGTGTGTACAGAACGTAAAGGTAAAAGGAGTTTTATCAGCTTTGTATAATACTTTAGTTCAGACAAGTATGGCCATGCCATCCTATATACCTAAATAGGGGGCAGATATGGGTATGTCACTGCAACAGGAAGACTGGAATCAGATATGGTCTGCAGTGGCCCATAGTAGCATTAATGCTTCAGCGGTAGAAACCAACTATAAATTGATGTTAAGATGGTATATGGTTCCATCTAGGCTTACTAAATTCCAGCCGACCTGTGAGGGTAAAGCTTTTAGAGGATGTAATAAACTAGGAACTCTCTATCATATATGGTTGGAGTGTCCTAAAATAAGAAAATTTTGGATAAAGGTATATCAAATAGCAGAGGCACTTTTGTGTTGGAAACTATCGTTTTGTACTAATGTTCAATTTAAATTGATAACACATCTGTTCACTTCAGCTAAAATGGTTTTGGCCAAAGCATGTGGGTCTAAAACCCCCAACGTGCAACAAGTTAAAAAAAAAAATGTCCAGGTTATTGGTGAACGAAAAGATGAGAGCGATATTGACTGCCTCGGTTCCTAAATTTCAAAAAATATGGTCACCATGGATTGAGCATTATATGAATAACGTCTGGGATCGGTCAATATTGACCATATAGTCACAATATTAACTATGTAGGCTGTAACACGTTCCCTTTCCATATGTGGGAGTGTTAGCCGGCCTGCCCCGTCCCCCACCTTTCCTTGGTCTTTGTGTTTTAGTGGTTGTCGATATTAAGAGTATTTGGGTATATATGTCACGCTTAACTGAGTGGTAAAGAAAAGTAGGGAAAGTAAATGATAATTAAATAAAGTAAAAACAGACAGTGTTAGTAGAAGAATTGGTTAAGAAAGGTGAACCCCTATTGTATTGTTAAGATTAAGGGAGTAATGTAGATTGAAACAATAGGGAATGAACAATTGTCAAAAGATGAAGGATGGAAGGCTACTTCCTCTCACCCTATATATCACAGGGGGATATTATATAAAGTACACAATTTTAAATAAGATTTGGATAAGGATTCACAGGTCACAAATAGAAGTAGGGTTTGTATAATTTTGTTGTAATGGAGTGAAAGGTATTAATACTTTTTCTCCTCTTATGGTTTTGAGTATTGTAATAAGTATAGGGTCACAGTAGATAATATTTGTCAGTATACTGTGTATTGAGATAATAATCTTAATAAAAGATTGAGATCAAAAACTGAGAAATACTAAAGGTTGGGATAAACATATAAAATCAAACTTGAAGATTGTGTTGTATAGAGATTATATTGTTTATTTATGATTTGTTGGAAATTGAATATTGAATGACACATTTTATGCTGGCTTGTTTATTTGCATGATTAAAATCAAAATTAATAAAGAAATTGAAACAGAAAGTTGCCCAGGTGCATTAAACATTTCACAGTGAACTGGTGAGACGTAAAAGGACCCTTGGTGAACTCCAGGGGCTTACAGCAATATTTGCATTTTTTGTGGTTTGCCACAATGCAGAAAACTGAATGAACTTATTCATGCTGAAATACACACCAACAAATCTTACCAGCACAACATTTCCCATATAAACCATCGGTGTGGTGCAGTTTGAAGAAAAAGTGCAGATGTGCTCAATATCAGTCAAAATAATGATCTCTCCTATAGCAAAGCACATCACCATGCTCCATGACATCACACACGTGGTATTGCAAAGTGTTTATTTACCCTGAAGTGGAAATGGTAACGCGAATGAGGCCAAATAGCTTCCCATTTAGAGCACATAGCTAAAAAACAGTCATATTGGAGAGAATGAGATAGCTACTTGAAATGGATTTTTCTGCATTAAAACATATGTGAACAGGTCTGTCTTTTTTTAATCTTCTAACTTTGGAGGAACCCTTATTTTCAGGTCTCAGGGAATCATTGAGAAGATAGAAATTTCTGTTCTGCTACTCAACTAGGAAGACCTCACAATGGCTGTTGACAACTAGGTTGTCAACAGCCATTGTGAGGTCAGGTACTGAAATTACCTAGAAATTGGTATTTTAGATCATATATATTATATAGAAACACTAACAAAATGTTGCAGAAAGTTTTCCCAAAAAATAGGACCAAATAGAAACAAACTTTTTTAATATTACCTGTGGTTTTTGGAGATCTGACAAGCTAATCTAAGTGTGATGGTCTGATGACCATACAGTATATTGGGATAAACATGAATATCAATGACACTGCAGAAAATCCAGCAAAAACACAGTTTAAAATGAGTAACCCATTTTGTAAACTTTATCAAAGGCCAGTAAAACAATAGGTAATACTATGTGAATCCAAATACACATTTGTATGCTGTTACAAACACCAACCATCAGCCACCGCTATAGGGAACAAGATTGGAAAGTGTAGCAGTTCCCTCCAAAAGCCGTCAGAAACATGAAGCAGCATGTAAACAGTCCTGCAGCTAAACGATGTGGTAAGGACAATGTGCACAATAATCACTTCAAGTATCGTACAGAGGTCCATTTAGTTCCCTGGGTTGACTACAGGGAAAATGACAACTAAAAACGTGTACAGGGAAAATGACAACTAAAAACGTGTACAGCCATTCTATAAAGTGCAAACATATAGGAACGTTGTTACTTTCGAAAATGCAATATCCCGAAGGGCTGTTTTTATGAGGTCTTTATTTGAAAAATGTAATTGTGTAACACTATTTTTTTTTACCTACCATCAATACCTATTTTGTGTTTTAATTCTGCATAAATTAAAAGATATATAAATAAAAAATAATATTTTTTTTACTGCTTACATGGAAAGGATACAGCAAACAAGAATAACCTGTTGCAGTATTAAATATACTGGTTTCAAGATTAAAACAGAAAATTAAAAATGGATCAGGAAAGGAAAAAAAAACAAGTGTGCCATGTCCTAATGTCTTATATCTACTTCATATTTTACCTTAGATCCAAGTTTAACATGTAGCAAAATTAGTGAGAGTGAGCATTTTACAACAGGTACAGTCATGTTAGAAGCCATCTTTTACACACTGACTTGTAACATTACCCATATGCTCCTCTAAAATTTGGTCCAGGACTTAAAAAAAAAACTATTAGGTTTAGCTCTTAATAAAACATAACAGGATTCTTCTATAACGGGCTAACCTTTCACTTTCAACTAAGTTACACAAAGTAGTCTTTTAGTCTTCCGAGAAGTGTTATAAATAGAAAAATATTCAGTTCAGCTTTGGCTGGTCAGAACTCGTCGTGGTAGAAATGCTCGTCCTGAAGCTGCCGTCCATAATCTGTGGCTTCACTGGTTAGAAAGATGTCCCGGCTCAGCAGTATTTCAACTTCTGTCAGTCTTCCATCTCCATCCTTATCGATGGATTCCACCAGATGACTGGCCTGTACAACAGAGAGCAACATTTAACTTGGCAATGACAGCAAAGTGGGACCTGCCCTACAGCCCCTGGGTTTTGCTGTGATAAACAGATAGACATGTAGGGTTCACCTAAAAGGCCATCTACTGGAAGGGTTATGAACCATTATGCATTGGTCTTGGTATAGAGGTGGGCACAGAAATCCTAAGTATCTCATCTATAGGACTCAGTAAAAGTCATGTTATCAAAATCCCTCTCCTCAGCTCTATATGGCCAATGGTGGGCACCACCAGGGGCATGACATGTGCTACTATCAGGCAAGCCTACATGCTTCCAGCTGCTCGGGCACAGATCGTGCCCTGGCAATTTTATTTCTATAAAGAACAGGAATATGTGTGCAATGGTGGTAATAATACAAAGGTGAGATCATTATAATATCTGCATATAATTGTCACCTGAAACAAGGATGTGAAAGTCTGGCAGGGTCAACAGTTAGTTTATACTTATTAAAGTGCTGCAGAATTGTGGACAATTTCAGCCATCCTCGAGACCAGCAATAAAAAATTGATACTTGTCCCAGTAACACCTTAAAAGTAATTACCCTTACTATTCCATAAGAATACCCCTACTGTTTCAAAGAACGGGAATCAAATGAAAATTTCCCCAATAAAACATTGAGGGAAAACGGATTTAAACCCTTCCCTGCTTTATTTAAAATGAAGAAAAATAGCTATACCTATGCCTTAACATACATGTCCATAAGAATTTTTATATTTCAAAACTTTTACCACCTTTTTGGTGATGTTGAAAAAAGGTGCAATTCAAACAGAGAATTTGCATTTTGTTTCTAAAAAAATATTAGACAATCAAAATGTGCTGACTAAAAGTGAAATGGATACATTGTTAATGATTTGCATAAAACATTTCTGATCACAAAATCTACTAACATGACCCCATGGAGAAATTACCTCTTCCTGCGACACCCCAACAGTGTTTGGAACAATCCAAGACAAAAGTTCTGTTGGGTTGAGTTTCCCATCACCATCCTTGTCATAATCATTCTCAAAGCGGTCTCTTTCCACAATTACCCATTGTGGGTCCTGAGTAGCATCTTTGGAAAATTAAAAAAAAAATAAATTGATATTAATGCCACAATTACTATAATGGTTGTTGTTAGAACTCCCAACCCTTGTTAACAGCCAGTATGGATGTTCTGAGTTTCTTGAACAGTTGAAAACAGATACCCTGTGTGACATTGCTGGCTAGTTCCTAGGCTAACACCAATTAGCAGAACAATGACAATTGTTATCTTTTAAGCTATCAGTAGGGTGATAGTCTACCTACTCAACACCACTATAAATGGGCATTCTAACTACTTACCCTTATTGAAATGATGCATTTTTCCAACTGGCTTCCAATGTAATGGGCATTATTCCTCTCACTGGACATAAATGACGGGGTCCCTCACTGAACAGTTACTTCCACTAACCAATAGCGAAAAGCGGCCATCTGTTACCAATACACAGGGGAACTTTCTGATCTTGCTAATGTATGGCGAGTGTTAGATAATACATTTGTATTAAGGGTTCCTTTGAGTTTTATTAGATTGGGACAGACTGCTCTACATGATCAGGTTGAGGAAATCTGTAAGAAGCCTTCTAGACCTCTAGATAAAAGGGATACCTAGTAAAAATGTGCATTTTATTTAAAACCAGCTTTCTTATTTGTTGTAAAATTGCTGTATACTTTTTCCAGGGGTCTTCGTTCTCTTCATGTGGCATGTTTGATTTTTTTTTTTTTCTGTGGTGGATCCTCCTGAATGATGAAGAGGACGGTGCTAATGTAATGATGACAACTCTGTTCTCTGCCATATTCTCCGGCGAGCCATAGTTGGCTTGATGATACACTCCCAGGGGATATGTCCTTTACTCAATGTGCTCACAGGAATTGGAATGAGTTAGGAGGAGTATCATTTTATCTCTGCAGGGATAAGGCAGATGGCTTTAAATCTGTGAATTGCAACTCGAAGGAGTAGGTGAGTATTGCACCAAAAGCCAATTTTTATTTTAAAATAAATGGGGACATGGATTAAAAAAAAAATACTGCTTTGTGCGGGCTTAGACAAGTAATAATGTAGTGATAATTTATTGTTCTCATACCTGGATCCTGAGAGTATTCTCCGAGGTATTCTTCTAGACTAACAAATCCATCCGCATCTTTGTCATGTTCCTCTAAAGCTCCTTCAATAACAAACTCCTAAAATTAAAATAATATTCTCTGAAATAATATTTTTCTGATGGATCCCCTATGACTACAAGCGAGACTGTCATACCACGTGCTGTGTCATTCCCTGTATCTGATAAAGCCATTAAGGATTCACCTAATACCACCCTTAGTGAGTGACAGTAACTTCTTGTATTTAATGGATCTTTTTACAATTTTCCCCCAAGTGCTGGCAAGGTAAACTGGTGTGTTAACCGTACTCTTCTGTATAATGTATAATATACAGCCCAATTCACCACCACCTTACTGCTCCACAAGATGGTGCTAGTGTTATGAATAAGACATGCAGAGCTATACTCTATATCGCTGTCCTTTCACATTGCAGCAACATTTCAACACATTATCCTACAGCAGAGGTGGCCAACCTTTTCAGACCAGAGGACCACTAAATTTGCCATCTCCGGACCGCGCATGCGAGGGGAGCCGGGTGTCACTCAAACGGGAAGAAACTTCCCCTTTAGTGACATCATGATGCCAGAACCCACCCACTCTCATCGCAGATCTAAGCCTGAGACACAACCCGCCCACTTCCCTGAGCCTGGGATCTGTACGGAGGACGTGGTCTGCGGCTCTGGCCAGTGCGTCCCTCCAGCGGGGTCCTTCTCCTGACCCTGCTTTGGTGGGTGCAACAGCCAGAGCTGCGGAACACCAAAATTTTCTCGCGGGCCACCCTTTGGCGACCACTGCCCTACAGCAGTCACTCCTAACCAGGTTCCGTGGAACCCTGGGGTTCATCGAGCTGTGGATGATTGACCTACCATTTGCTTGTGCCTGCATAGTTCTGACATTTTCCAGATCCAGGAAAAAGATAAAATGATCTCTAATGACCACTAATGTAATAAGCATTTTCCCCCACCGATTGGTTTTAGGAGGGGTTAACTAAGACCTCAAAATAATTTGAAGGGATTCCCTGGGATAAAAAGTTGAAAACACGTACCCTGGAGCAAAACCGTAAATATGTAATGCAACATGGAAGCGAGACTACAAAGTCAGGCTGTGTGATGCTATTTACAGCCATTGTTTGTGTTGGGCAGCCTATTCACATAAATGAGCAGCTCAATGCATCAAGCCGTAAAGAAAAATAGAATGTATGCTTTTTGAAAGTGCAGCATACAGCACGTGCAAGTCATTTACACTGTATCAATAAAATGACAAATGGGTTATTACAACCTGCTAATGTGAATAAGCTCCAATAGCATTTATGTGTTCTTACCAACATGTGATCTGTTTCTTCAGGATGCTCAAAGTCTGTAAATTCTCTCAGATTCAATCCAGGAAAATTGTCGCTGTCTGCACGCTCAAATTTTTTCTTGTCCCTTAAATGAATCTTTCAGAAAGACAGTTTTTTAAATATTTCCCAGCAAATATTACCACACATAATACAGCACACAGATGAGACAGTGGCATAACATTTCAGAGGATTTTCTACCTGAAACATTTACTGTGATACAGCAAATATATTGACCACCTTGAATTCTGAATTGTCTGTCACGGCCAACCCATTGGTGACACACTGCTAGACCTTGCACATGTGCAGAATGAGATCTAGCTGCCACTTGCACCGTTTACGGATTGTCATCGAACTCTCTACCAGACACAGAATCTTACAAGATTTCAGCTCTTGAAGTCCCACAGCCTTCTGGGGTGTAATGTATATCAACAAAAGAATGTGGCAGAAGAAGAGGCTATAATATTTTCTTGAGAAACCAGAAAGGAAAATGATGGGCATTTAAGAAACAGCTATTTAGAAAGCAACATTTTAAGTAAGCAAGCATGCACAAAAGAGCGAAAATAAAACAAATTAATCATGCATTTAGTGAAAGCTGCACTGTCAATATATCAACCCCATACAGCACAGTCCTATCAATTCAAGGTTCATTTCCAGCAAAGATGCATAAACATGATAAGTAACTCACCAGACGGAAAGATTCCTCCTCATCATCCTCTAACACGGTGTCTTCAGAATAGTCAATGATACGATCATACATATGTATGTTGTATTCCTCCCAGGTGATAATGCCATCATCATTTTGGTCAACTTCTGCAAACTGCTCTTTGGTGTCTTCCAATACATAGTGCTTGAAGGACTTCTGGATCCACAAACTAAGTTCCTCTGCAAGTTCATAACCATAAAATATTCCAACGATTAAAACAGAATTTGTCAATTCAGGCTTGTAATTAAATAAAAAGAAGAAATGTAGCCATGGCATTCACATCTATTTGCATGTGAATAAATATTTAGAGAACAGTTGACAATCGAAAATCCGGCCATCGATAATCCAATTCAGTTTTCTGGCAATAATTTCGGATCGCATTTTCAATACAGGCACTGCAGTACACTATTTGGCCACTTATGTTTTGATGGCGCTGTTCTGCAGAAACAGCTGTTAGGTCTTGCTTGCTAAACTAAATACTCGTTGAGACGTCCCTGCTGCCTGCTCCTGGAACTGTGCCAAATGTCCGCGGGGCTGCGAGAGGAAGGCTGCCTGTGTGTGGAGTAAAACTTTCAATATTACAGAATTTTCGAAAATCCAGCGCACCTCAGGCCCAAAGGTTGCCAGATTTTTGAATGTCAAACTGTACCCTAAATATAACGCTTCTTTTGCAGTGGATGTCTGCAAATCTTTGCAAGCTTTTAGAAAAAGTGGCAAACCAATCACATAGGCTGCATCAGGGGATATATGGCAAGTCCTACACACATATTATCAGTTGTAATGTTGTATCAGTTGTAATGTAGATAAATGAGAAACACACACCTGCCTTCAGGTTGAGATTATAGGGCAATAATATTAAAAGGACAAAACCATTAGTGTAATAATAATATATGTTAAATTAAATAATACAAATCAATTTTTCTTAATATGTATATCTGTTTTAATACATTAACAGACAAAACGTTACCAAAACAAGTCTTGGAGAGCCCAGGTTACCTTGCCTATTTGCTATAGAGGGTCAAGTTCAGACCTGCTGGCAAAATTAGATCCCATATGGCTCCTGGCAGCTGGTACTTTGCCATCTGCTTCTTCACTTTCACTACAGTGCTAGGCCTTAAAGAACCAGCAGCTTCCCTGGCATGAGAAAGCGGTAAATGCACCACAACCTTATGGCCAGTGTGAACACAGCCTAACAAATGTTGATGCCAAGAGGTCACATGGTCACCTATACCAGGAAGTACTTTGTATTTTGCAGGGCAGAGAAAGAAGAAACAGGGGGCACTGTTGAGGTATGCACAGGGTGTTATCTGGTAGACCACTAATCCTGTTGAATTTACCATAAATAGGCAATGAAGTTCCATTGATCCAACACCACTGGCTATGCCAAATTACATTGGTGCTGCAGCTACCGGTATGTAGTTTCCATCAAGCAACAAATCAGTTTTAGTTGCTCAAGAACCTACCTGCAAACCCTGAATGCTGGTTCAGTTGCACCAGCCAGGTTGTTCATAGAAGATCATGGTGTGGTCATGGTGCATGGTAGAAGATACAACAATCTAAGCTATGTAGAGGAACATGTAAAGATGGGAAGGGTGAGCAGAACCTGCTGAGCTTAAACATTACAAATGCATTGTTACCCTTTAATATATGTACTTACAGGTACCTAAAAGTGTTTTAGCAACAGTTATTTTTGGTGGTTATCAAATCCTTACAGGTTCATTTTATATAAAGCCATATCTTACCTTCTATCGCCTAAAGAAAAAGGTTCACTTAGCTCCCCTCTCCCCAGAAACACAAAGTAACCCTTACTTTGTCCTACTGTTATGTTAAAAAACTGGGCTAAAGAAAGTCCTTCCAGTTATGAATGACGTCCCTATCAATATATACTCAATTTATCCAGCTTTGTCTTACATACCTTCTGTAAGGTATCCATCCGCATTAGTATCTATTTTTTTAATGATTGATTTCAACCTTTTAAACTGTTCTTCTGGGCTCAGGTCAGAAAACTCTTCTGCTTCTTCCTTGGAGAAGTACAAACAATGCAATATTGGGTTAGATGGCCACAAAATTAATTCCAAACAAATCCAGTGTACCCTGGTATCTTGCAGAAACAAACAGAAAAGGAAGTGTCCGTGCATATCTAACAAATCCAATTAGATTCCACTTTTCATTTCCACACTTTGCATTTGTTACTTAAAGACAAAGATATTTGTTTTAGTTGTTTTGTAAAGTTCATCAACACTAAACTGAGGAGAACAATAAAAAGTAATATGCCACACTGTTATGTAATATTATGTTTGTTTTTATATTTCAACAACATAATACTCAGAATTTGTTATACATCATTATTCATCATTCATACAAGCATTTATTAAAACAAAATGAATGTATTTTGTATGCAGCATATATAAATACAAAGCCCTGGTGTTCAGCGTGTGGCTTTATGGGAATTATTGTGCTGTCTCTTAGTGTTCCTCATCTGAAATCTGTTTTCCTTACCCAGGTGCTCTCTTTTTTGCACATTACATTCTTTTTCTCTGTTTACCTTTTCTTTTTTCTTTTTAATAATGGATCTTGCAAAACGATATAAAAAATGTGCAAAACATTTTTTAGGGGCTGTTGGAATCCTTTAAAGCAGAACAATAGCATATGTCGGATGCAGTATAGGGATTTGTATTGCCAGCACATCTAATGTGGAAGTAACACTCGTGTGATACCTATGGTAAATTAGTTGGCCAATAGTGCTGAAGTCATCATTGGTCTGGTTCAAACCAGAAAAAGAAGTTTATATATTTTGCCTTTCCTGGTCCTTCTTGTCCCCCCGTATTGACACGCTAATAACAATCCTAAATCAAATCATTCAGCTTTCATTACATATATTGAGACCCATTTGATGCAGATATTAGCATTAGATATTAGAGTCTCTGTGCTTCTCTTTGCATTGCAGACAGCAAGTCTGGTAGGGTAGACAAGAGGAGTTCTCTGCATGGCTTCCTGCAAACATTACAGCAGTCTGTCTCATTACTCCTCTCCAGAGCCCTTTGCTCTGATGTGGGATGACTCTTTGACTTGCTGCAGTTTCTAAAGAACAATGTCAGAAGCTTATACACTGGTAAAAGTGTTATCTCCGTCCTGAATTTGAAGTCCACAAATTTAGGTGAATATATCTAATCAAAATGCAATTTTGAAAATTATACAAAAAAAACACAAGCACCTCTTTTTTTTTTGTTCACTGTACCTCTCCTCCGAGGAACATCTTCTTGTCGTAGTCAGTGTTGTGCTCCCCATTTACATAATGGTCATCGCTAGGATGACGGGATGACCCATGCAGATGTGATGTGCTAAGAGTCAAGCTCAGGGATATAAAGACCACCAATACATTCATCATCATTCTGGATGGAATCACTGAAAAAAAGAACAATATTCTCATTACCATGTGGTTCATTTATGTAACTGGACTGTTTCCAATACAGATTACTGGACAGATTATTCATTTTTTGGTAAGGCAGCATTCAGGAACTTTGCAGGTGAATTACGCAAATATGTGTGTACTGATTCACCCAGTCAGTGAATCAACAATGGCTTATCTGGCTCTGAAATTCAGCCTTTTTGACTGAACAATAATCTGCACATAGTGTAATGGGTTTTTTTTTCTGGTTTTAGAAAGAGTATGGAATGGTTGGAACCCCTTTGGAGAAATTCAGTTCAACCAATTTTATGCATATGTCTTCCAATATTCATAGATCCGAGCATGACTACTCTAGTTCCTGTATCAATGTACAGTAAACTGCAGTGTATCTCAACCTTTTTAACATGACGGAACTGTTTAAATAACTTTTAGCCATACAATACAATATCCACAGCTCAGGGTATATTAATATGGTGGTCAGTGAGAAGAATGCCTCCAACTCTGCTGGCTATTGGGAAGAATGTCACCGTTACAGATAGCCAAATTGTCATTGCTGTCAGTTAAACTGACCTGAGAGGCACAAACTGCTCAAGGAACCCCTAACAATCTCAGGAGAAACCTCAGCATTCTATAGAACCCTGGTTGAGAAACACTGGTATACTGTGTCATCTACTCTCACAGAACCATGATTCAAACGTGATAATGTGAGCTTCATTCAGACTGGACACATTTTCAATGCTGAACCTGGAAACACACGTGTCATGTGCTTTGCTGTACTGTATATTAAGGATATGTCTATTATAAGATTTGCTGAACAGAAGCTTTACCTGGTAAAACAATTTGCAGGTTGCCCAGTTCACAATTTTTCACTTCAGATATAAACTCAGCTGCTTGATGTGCTGTACTTTATGAGACAGTGTGCTGTAAATTCTTAGGCTACGTACACGCCTCAGGGATGATTCTCACTTCAGGACTGGTATGGGACAAGAATCTGGCGTGTGTACAGCGCTCGCTGAATATCGTTTATGGATTCGTCGATTTTAATGCAAGTGAAGAGGAGAGAGCGCAGCGGGGTGGTGCTCTGTCAATCCCCCCTCCCTCCATAGAGCAAAACTGTGCTGTATGTAGCACCGCTCATTCAGTCTTTTGTCGCTGGATCGTTAAAGATCCTTTCCAAAGACAATTATTGAATATGTGTATGTAGCCTGAGTGACTTCACCTGCTCTGTTCATGGACCAATTTACAAGCATTCTTGTCCTTAGCCTGTATGAAATGCATAGTAACACTTAGACATGCATGGAAAGGTTTACTAAACACACATGAATGCAACTCAAGGATCTCTGCTGCTGAACTCCCTCATTCATCATGCTTCATGATGCTGAAGGAATCCACTCTTGTGTAAAAAGAACCTTATTCAAAAATCCATCTGCTTTGTGGGAAACGTACCGTTTTCCTATAACAGAAAGGGAAAGTGAAGGGATGAATGAAAGGGTGAGATCAACAATGACGCATGGTATAGTGAAGAACTGAAAGTGAATAGATGGTACAAAATGATTGTTTACCACTAGGAACAAATACTGTATAACTTTCAAAGTGCATGCTTTAAGCATGTGTGCTTGTTCCTCACAGTTTGAAAATGAAAATCTGTTTGTTTGATTTCTTCCCAGGACGTCTTCCTCTTTCCTGTAAATGCTCCAGAGTTGTTCTAGATCCAGTCAATGCGTATTTTGTTGGAAACAATCAGATATTTACAAAACAGACTTGTATGACCCAAGGCTAAGTGAATGAAAGGGTTTATGACTATCCCACAGAAATGTTTTAATATGGGAATGTCCTCATGTCATGGTGTTTGGCATAGATCCATTTTCATTATTCTTAGACAATATACCGTATTTTTCGGACCATTAGACGCTCCGGACTATAAGACGCACCAGGTTTTCCGCACGGGAAAACAAGAAAAAAAAAATTCATTTGATTTCCCCTGAGATCCAGCGTGCGGCACTTGTGCCCGCCCATGAAGGCGGCGCCGATCGGCATTCATCAAACCAATCGGCGCCGCCTTCGTGGGCGGGCACAAGTGCCGCACGCTGGGACACAGGAAGAGGACACTGGCTGCGGGGACCGGCGGGGGTACAGGGAAGTAAAAAAATATGCATTCGGACCATAAGACGCACCCTGATTTTCCCCCCACTTTAGGGGGAAAAAAAGTGCGTCTTATGGTCCGAAAAATACGGTACTCCATATAAAGTCAAATCCTTGGAGTTTGGTATTAAAAAAACTGCTGCAGTTGTACAATTCACACACCTGCAGAGGCTTTGCCATTATAGCCAAATTCAAGTCCTTCAGACAAGCAAAGCGCCAACAGTTGCAGATAGTGTTAAAGCTTGCAGCTGCACTTCTCCACATTCCACTGGCCATCACTTTGATGGACTACGTTACTAGCCAATACAGCAAAAAATTACAGGATTGTAGACTTACTGCATTGTTTTGCAGGTCACTTAGAGATTATCAATTGTAGATATAAAGCTACAGATACTATGAAAGTAACTGTCAGGTTGCTTAGACATTAGGAAATAGAAGTCCTACCCTCTGGTCCATTGCTACAAAGTCTTTGGAGTCATCAATTCCGGAAGTGCATGATGTCTGTGTCTCCAGACACGCTACATGTTTTTTCTCTACCTCATTGCCTCTTCCAGTAGTCATGTGGGGACCAGAAGAACGAAAAAAGGAATGCTGTGGAGGATTTGGGCATCAAAAATTCTCAGATTTGTTGCACGTTGCTGGAGGTAGTACTGAAATGGAGTGAAAACTGAAAACTTGGGCCACAGAGGAGAATATCATCACAACTCTTCTATAAAAAGGAACAACGTTTGTAAGTAGCAGACATGGTTGCTTTAGGACTTATCAAGTGCCTGGTAATATTAGACTCCTGACAGCACCATTCATGTTGATTCCAATGACAAAGTGTGTCAAATGCAAGTCCATAGTGGCCATGTGGAAATTCTAGTAAATTCCAGCAGTGATTTTATATCAGAGTGCTGCAGTTCATTCCTGACAGTGTTTTTTTTTTCTTTAAAAGTAGTGTATTTGTACAGTATATATTTCATTCTATAATTAGTCCCATTCAGAACAAAACTATTACAGAATGCTTCAGGTTCAAACATTATAGAGTTACTTATTAAATACAGAAACAAAATTGGCAAAAAGTAAAAACTAAGTGGTCAATGAAAGAAAAACAAAAGTGAAGAAAGACATCTTCCGCATACCAACTATTGAAATTAAAAGAGTCAAAAGTATGACCCCAAGGCAAAGTCTCAAGCGACATGAAGTATGAGCAGGACAGGGAGAATAAATTGATAGAAGACCATACTGTCTGCACAATCTCAAATACCATTGTTTGTCTACAACAGTGTTTTTTAACACATGCTCCTTGAACTATGAGCCATATAGGTCATGGAACTCACATTGTCACATGGTTATTATTAAACAGCATTTATATAGCACCAACATATTACACAGCGCTGAACATTAAAGGTTTCAAATGACAGACAGATACAGACAGTGACACAGGAGGTGGAGAAGACCCTGACCCGAAGAGCTTATAATCTAGGAGAAGGGGGTTGGAGCATGGTTCTGCGAGTGTGTAGATGACACTATACTGGTATTCTCAACCAGGGTTCCATGGAATGCCAGGGTTTCTCCAGAGGTTACTAGGGGATAATAAATATTATGCAGAGCAAGGCTCTGTTTGAACATGTCCCAGCTACACTATTCATTCCATTCAGTTCTATAGCTGGTGCTTAGCATTGTAAGATATAATTCACCTCCTTAATTTGTCCTGGTGACTAAAGTCACTAGCACAGAAAGCACTGGCGATTGAACACGCCAATCGGGTCAACTGTTGTGTTAATTAAGAACAGAACTTCCTTCATTGTAATGAGATTTCCTTTTAACCTCCAATTGTTCTGCATCTGGAACAGGAGGTGAAGGGAAATCTGCCAAGAGGAGTGATAAAGGAAGAACAAAAACTAAAAGGGTTTTTCCCCTACTCAAAAACAAATGAAATGGCCAGTCTTTTGCAAAGTAAAATTAAATTTTACTCACTAGCACAATGTTCATTAACCAGGGTTCCGCCAGAGGTTGCTAGGGGTTCCTTTAGCAATCTGTGCCTCTCAGTGCAGTTTAGGTGACACCAATTATATTTTTGGCAGGGGCAGCAATGTAAGAGGAATTTTTCCCATTGACCACCACACTAGTATACTGTGAGCTGTATCTATAGTAAATTATAGAAGGGGTTCCCTGAAGACCTGAAAGTTTTTTCAAGGGTTTCTCCGTGTTAAAAAGGTCAAGAGACACTGCTCTAGGGGCCAAGTGATCTCTCCTGCCAGGGTAGTTATTAACAATTCACTAATGATCAATGTTGTTTTCTATGGAAGACAGAGGAATCCTACCATCTCCAGAAAACAAACTGCGCTTGTTTGCTCCTACGGTCTTCGGAAAGTTTTATCATCAAATAATGCAAATAATGAGAATGAAGTATCTGCACTGGACTTAACGGGAAAGAGCAGGGACAACCATAGTGTGCAGTAGCAAACCTGGAACCCCCGAGACACAATGAATCGTCATTCAGCAGAAGTGGCTTTAGTTCTGCAAAAGCCGGATGGCAAGGAAAGCATGTACCATGTTCTTTTAGAGGGTGATACTGCTCTGACGTCTCCCAGCTAGTAGCAGAGTTGCCTAAAATGGTAACTTACACTGAAAAGAAAAAAACTCACTAGTGAAAAGCCCTGGATCCATCCACAAATCGAGCCTAGCAAATCACAAGCTGTCTTGCTTTTACTCCCATTTTGGGGCTCGTCATTCCACCAAGCACCGCCATCTTCATTCTTCCATCTTCCTGGTCCTTCCTCATGTCAACCACTGTGCAGATGCCAGATTCGTTGATGTGTCTTCCTCCAAATGTAAAACAAAAGTGCCAACTCCACCATGCAGTGCCAATCTCAGGAATGCACAGAAAGAGCAGCCCACAGCCTGCTGGCAAATGTGATGCAAGTATCCCGGGAAGCCACGATTTCCCCCTTATTTAAATTTTAAAAACTAAACACTTTCCTTTTGTTTTGCATACAAAAATATTTTTACACTTTGTCCAAAATAAAAACACTGAATATTTATTTATTATAATACCAACGTTAGGGTCAAATCAACATGCCTATAGCTAAAATAAAAAAGATGATTTTGATCCATAAAGTACAGTTGCTAGAACTGAAAGGTATAGAACCTAAGGTAGCTATACTCACCTCTCTGTCCCATCGCAGGTCCTCTCCATCTTCCCTGAGACATTCTTTGGCCATCTCGATTTGCCGAGCTGGGATGATGTAAACCCCAGCGCAGACACACGGAAGTACATTCATTCTCGGCACGTGCAAGAAAAGCCGGGAATGCAGAGTTTTCCTGGTAATTAATGTTGAGCTGTGCATGCACTCAGCAAAATTTGACAGCGGAGCCAAGATCAGGAAGGTAAGAATACTTTTTGCAGAAGGGACATTGCCTGTCTATAAACATCTGCCTTATCGTGGATTTTTCCAAAGTAAGATTTTGAAAGAAAGTAGTTCTACTTTAAGGCAGATATAAACGACACAAGAGAATCCAGCTCTGTAATAATTATTACATCATCAAAGTAAAACCTGCAACCAAGCAGGTCCCTCACTACAGAATGGACAGGCCGTGTCTTCTGCAATACAGCTTCCCTGCATGAGCGCAATTTTTTATTTATACTCACCTGTCTATGCTCCTTCGTGGGCGCCCTTTTCTTCACCTGTTGCTCTTGATTGGCTAGGAGTGCAGGAGATAATTCAATCGCAGCAATCCCAGGGATGCTGACATACCTGTTCTACATATGCGTTCTACAAAAGGCTGCACATGCTCAGTACTACAAAAAGAAGATAGCGAATAGACAGGTGCATTTGTTTTATTGCAGAAGGGACACTGTCCCTCCCTTTTGCAAGAATACCACCTGCTTACAATCTTTTCGTAGTACACTGAGCATGTACAGCTCATTGTAGGCTGCTGGGTATGTCAGCATCCCAGAGACTGCTGGGATTGAATTATCCTCTTTACACCCGGCCGAAACAGAGAAGGTGAAGAAGATGACGACACACACGATGGAGCTAAGGATATGAAAATGCGATACGGCTAGTAAGCTTATTATATTACAGCCTGTCTCTTCTGCAATAAAGGACCTGCATGGTTGCAGTTTTTTATTTATGATTTATGATTATGATGTAAAAATTATTACAGAGCTGGATTCACTTGTGTCTGTCACTAAAGTAGCACTATTTTATTTCAAAGTCTGACTTCATGGAAATCCACGATAAGGCAGGTGTTTATTGACAGACGATGTCCCTTCTACAATAAAGCTACGTACACATGGCAGATTTTTATCGCCCGATAATCGGCATCGGCCAATTATCGGGCGAAAATCTTCCGTGTGTACAGTCGGTGTCGTCCATCGTCCGGACGACCGACCTGCCGGACGATGGACGACAGCCGATCGTAATGGAAGGGAAGGGGAGAGCGCGCAGCAGGGTGCCGCTCCGTAGCTCTCCCCCCTCCCCTCTCCATAGAGCAGAACGGTGCTGTATGTACAGCATCGTTCATGCATCTTGCAGCCCCTTGTCGTTGGAAAGGATTGTGAAAGATCCTTTCCAACGACAAAAATTGCAAGTGTGTACGCAGCTTAAGTATTCTTTCCTGAATCTTTTAGCTATGGACTTGTTGATTTGGCAGAATCTGTACTAGGTGGGCAATCAATGGTTCAATATAAGAAGCTTGCAAACAAAGTAAACAATTCTGCAAAAAGAAGGATCACATCCCTGCATGCATACAAACAGAGAGATGTGATCATCACTGTGCAGATTCTATCACTCCCCTGCCAGATAGAACCGTGCTGCAAGCTGTGTGAACAGGTTAGCCAAACATACAAATCCTTGGCACATAAAGCAGATCTCATTTATGTAATCTGTGTATTTAGCCATTTGCATGGAATTCAAACGTAATATTTACCTAAGCTTTTTTTAAAGTAGTAAAAGGTTATACCCTGTGCCAAGTGTTTATTGCTGCGTCCCCATTAGGGAGATTCATCCTTTTATGTGTACAGGTGACATCTGTCATCATAAAAGAAAATCCCACATTTTTGTCACTAGAACAAGCGGTGAGGGGAAATCTTCTGATGGGGCAACAACTATACCCTGAACGGAATGCCCCAACTTTGGGAGATTTCTGTTGCAAGTCCGGGACAGGAAGTGAGCATAAATTCCCCCAACAGCACAAAAAAGTCAAAGGGTTTAACCCTCCCTGGTGGTATGAATAATGGGGTATTTTTAAATGTGAAAGTGAAACATTTGAAGATACTCATTTCAAATTTCCCGCCTACCTGCCCAATGATCCCGCCCATCAGCCTAAGGTTCGCGAGCAGATGCCAGGTAGAAGTTTAAAACTGCGCTTTTGGCACTGAATATTGACCCTGAACCACACTCAGGATTACCATCAGGGAGGTTAAAGCATAACTAAACTGAAAACAAAAAAAAAATGACACTTACCTTTAATCTTGCAGATCCCTCGATGGCGGTTGTCCTTTCCTTGATCCAGTCCCACATCGCCATGGAATTCCTCTTAGTCATGACGCTGAGGAAGAGCTAGGCACCGCCATCTTTTTTCTTTACTTCCTTCTTCTTCCTGTCTTCCTGGCACGTCACCCGATCTCACACTGTGCAGGTGTGAAATCAGGTGACAGCTGTAAAGGAGGGAAAAAAATAGCCGATCTTACTGCACTTGCGCAAAATCGGTATCTCTTTCCCTTAAAGCGTACCTAAACTCAGAAATTTCACTTTACATAAAAGGGTAGACAACTCTTTTCTGTAAAGTAAAAATTGTTTAAAAGGTGCAACACAGTCACGCATGCGCAGTGAGATTAGCAAGTTTTTTTTTCCAACCTACGCCACCCAATCTCGCGTCTGCTTTGGGTGACGTAGGAAGAAGAACCCAGAAGACGAGGGAGAGGGATGCCGGGATGACCCAGGATCCGATGGAAGACACATCCAGATGGATCGGACTGCCCTGCAGGATTGAAGGTAAGTGAATTTTTTTTTGTTTTAAGCACTTTTCAGTTTAGTTCCTCTTTATTAGAAAAAATGCCCCATGCGCATGCTCTCATCTCGTACATGTGCAGAAGGAGCACCCAGAGCCTCCCGGGATGCGTGACGTAGGTACCCCCGGCTCTGCGCTCCCATTCAGTCTTAATCACCAAACAAGACTGTGAGAAGAGGTGCTGCACCCCTTTTTTTATTTTTAAAGGGTGTTGCCCTTAAAAAAAAATTAGAAAATGAATAACATTTTCCTTTTACATATAAGTGTTGTCCGCCTTTTTATGCAAGGTGGAAATGTTGAGTTTAGGTACGCTTTAAACCTTTCCTACACTATCCAAAATAAAGATCTGCGTACAGATATACTTTAATAGATGTACAGGGGTGATATAAGGAAATCATGTCACAGTAATGGATCAATACAGACAAATTATGAGATAACACACAGTGAGACACCATGGGCCTGGACACATGGCAGCACAATACCTGTGACCAGAAATATAAACAACTGCGGCCATGACACTACTCGTTTCCATAGCAACCATCAACATGCCTCAAGAACACGAAATATAGTTTTCTATGGGAACCCAGTTAACTTTTGCTCCCCAGCATGAAACTGTGTACATTCATCATGGCTTTGTATAGAGGAGAAAGTGCGGTGTTGGTTTGTCTCCCTACCGTCAGCCATTATGACAGCTCCGGCTTACACCCCTCAGCGCTCCCACCAACACCGACCCACATCAACCTCGAGTGACGCACGACGGCGCTTCGGCTTACAACAACGTGACGTCACTGCGCCGTGCGTCTGGCACGCCTACTCCCAAAAGTTGAGCGGGAGCAAGGAGACAAGCGCGTTCACGTTGGCTCGCGCTTTTTCGGGGACGCGCACGGAGTACAGGTGCGCGCGCTCTTTGTTCTACTCAGGCTATTTGTGTTGTGCTATATGGGTTCCTGGGACGGGACTGAGGAAGTTGTGACATTTCTAGATATCAGCATGGAATTCATTTATTTACTGTGACCTTCCTGGTCATGAAGAGGGGCGGTTGTATTTTCCTGGAAAGGAAGAATTTTCCCAAATATGAAGCCAGGCCTAGTTCAGACTGGAGGCTTATGTGTTGTAATTTCTGCACAACATGGGACTTATATCATTGTGTGCTTTGCTAATGCTGTGATATGAATAAGCAGTCATTTAGACACCCGATATTCTTTGTAGATAACACATATTTCTAATGCATGTGGCTACAATCCATGTTCTGTGTAAAAATATTTTCATTAGTAGCCACTGTGTTGTAGAAAGCTGAGACTACAAATGTAACCCCCCTATCTATGATACACGATGCAAGGATTCATGGGACATGTAGTTTTCCTAATGAGAGGTTGCGGCTGCTGTGCTGCCCTCTAGTGTTCAACTAAAACTTTGGACCACCACCAGCAGTCCAATTGGCTTGCTTGCATAATATAATCATTTACTAAAAAACACATTTGCAAAACAGTATTTTACTTATCATTTTGAGCTTGCTGCTCATGTATCTTCTCATCTAAACTGTAGAAACTAGTTCTTGTTCTTGCACCATTACAGAAAATATTTTGCAATGTGACCACTCATCTTACCTGTCCTTGTCCCGTCATAGGTACCACCATCTTCTTTTTCTGCTCTTCCAGCTTTCCTTATTTTACGCCATGATGAATTACTTTCTGTGGGAGTTAATTTGGTTCCGGTAGATGCCCAGATACGAGGTGTATCTTAGCATTGGAGGATAGAATATCGTGGGAAAACCTGGCTGATCCAGCAAAGCTCAAATGGATCTGGTCCAGGATTGAGAACATTTCCCAACTAATAACAAAAGATTTTAAAGAAATTTATTCAAGGTTTACTGGATTACTCAGGTTCTCCTATGATAGTCTATCCTCTCCAGTCTTGGAAATCTTTAATAAATCAGGTCCAATGTAAAAAGATAGCACATAGGCAGGTGAGTATGTTTTAATGCATGAGGGACATCACCTGTCTCTTTCTGAAAAAACTGCTAGTTCACATGTTTTCTAAGTGGAACTATAGTTCTGCTTCCAGTCACATATCTTTACTTGCTTCTGGATGTACCGTACTGTAGTTCTTTGAAGTAGATCTTCCATTACTATGTGCGAGTTCCCCACCTAAATCCACCTGCTATATGTCAGAGGTTGAACTAAGTCATCAACCTTCAAGTCCAAGTCGAGTCCCAAGTCATTGACACCAAGAATTCTTCCAAGTCGTCTCCCAAGTCAAGTCTCTTCATTTATCAAGTCGTTGTACTAGTTGTACTTAGTCTGTTACAATGCCTTCCTCTCCGCATTCCTTGCATTCTAGGTCTACTAAGTTTGGCTTTCTTTTCGCTGGCATTTGAAGTCCAAGTCGCGTGACTCAAGTTCCAACCTCTGCTATATGTTAGTGAAAAAACTATCACTAAAAAAAAAATTACACATCTTTACTGGTGGAAAGCCATTGATCCCTTCACAATTCTAGTAGAGCTGGTCCTGCGCTGGCTGGAAAGTGGGCGCTGCCATCTTCTTCATGGTTCTTCTTCCTACGTCACCTTATCTCTCACTATGCAAGAGTGAGATCAGGAGACATGATACCCATTCCGGGGTCGAGTGTTTTAGATCAGTCTAAAATCTCACAGGAATGCACTCCAGTCTGTTAGAAGAGTCTCTTCTAATCTTCTTGCAAGATTGTGGCTGCTTTGTACTCCATTGAACCTGGAAGAGAGAATATACTAACCTTGTGTATTATTAATATTATTAGACAGATTTATATAGTGCCAACATATTATGCAGTGCTGTACAATAAATAGGGCTTTACTGACAGTGACAGGAGGAGGAGATGATCCTACCCCGAAGAGCTTACAATCTAGGAGGTGGGGGAACTATCACACAATAAGGGGGGAGATATGGAATAGTGGTAAGTGGCGTTTTTAAATGAGCAGAAAGTAGGGGCAAGTCGAATAGGACGAGGAAGACCATTCCAGAGAGTCGGGGCAGCGCTAGAAAAGTCTTGGAGCCGTGCATGTGATGAGTCTATGAGTGAGGAAGTCATTAGTAGGTCATTGGAGGAGCAAAGCGAGCGCTGGGGGAGTAATTTTCTATCAGGTCAGAAAAGTTAGTTGGACAAGAACTGTGAAGGAATTTGGAAAGGAGGCAAGTAGAAGAATAGGGATAAGGGAAGTGTATTTAACTTTTCCTATACAGGTTTATTTTTCACTTATGTGTAATAAGTAGTTGAAGAAGGAGATCCGGCCACGATAAGCAATTATCCAAGTATAGCCAAAGGTCTGCTTTAACCATCCACAGCTACCTAGTTTCCGTCTACCCACTCTGGTGAAACCCAAGAATACTTTTTCAGTCATTTTCTTTCTTCTATATCCAGCACAAGGCAGACATAAGTGTTGGCTTCACAGGAACTCTGCTTAAAGTGGACCATCCAGTAGGTTTTCTTGTTAGCCAGACTCCATATCTAAAGCCTGCACCCTCAACTCCCACAACCAAATGTATTGACCCCGATGCTTCTAGGGAGTGTTGTCACATTGCCTCCTGGAAAAGGCTACCCTGTTTCCCCGATTATAAGGCACTCTCTTATATTTTTTGAAATGCCAAAATATGCCCTAGGTCTTATTTTCAGCAGATGTCTTATTTTTCCATGAAGAAGACTACAGTACACATTTATTGTTATCATGTGCCATTGATTGTCCCCTTCTGATCACCCATGTTCCATTTATTGTCCCCTTCTGATCACTCATGTGCCGTTCATATTCCCCTTCTGATCAATCATGTGCCATTCATATTCCCCTTCTGATCACTCTATGCCATTGACTGTCCCCTTCTGATCACTCTATGCCATTGATTGTCCCCTTCTGTTCACTTACCGGTAATTAAGTGTAGGGATCTCCGTTAGGGCAGGTAACTCCGTTAGGGCAGGGATCAGCAGCGTGCTTCCTGGTTCAGAATCGCGGGGGCGCGTGTGCCGGCTTTTTACTTTGTTTGGCTCTGCACTGCAGCCAGGAGGAGACACGCGCTGCAGCCAGCATCAAGGAGACACACACAGGATCGGACATCGAGGGATGTCTTTTTCACGGGTGAGTGTCTAATTTTAATTATTTTTTCAAAAATCGGGGGTGGCTTATTTAATGGGGATGACTTAAAATCGGGGAAACACGGTAGAAGGTCGAAATCCCATATGAATACACTCCAGCCCATTGCAAGAGTTCATTGTAGGATTTCAATCTCCCAGCTCTTACTGGAAAGTCCAGAGACGTCACTCATGCTTACCAGAAGTATTGGCGGCCCGGGATAAGGAAAATATTTTTTCTTTATGATGAACTGTTTATGAAAGACTTTGTACACACTGAGGGTGAGGTTGTGGGTCGTTTACAGCTTTCTCATGCCAGGGGACGACTATCTGGAGAGACTGCATGTAGCGTTTCCCAGCAGCCGCTCCAAAGGGAATGAATTGGGGAAGCACTGAGCAGTACTGGTACCGCTCACTGACGCTAGCTGGAGAAGCTGGAGAACCAGTGCTGTGGTATTAGTGGCAAAGCGGCTGACAGAGTGCAAGCTGTTGGGAGACGTGGGATTGCTTGATCCGGATGCAGGTGTGAAACTGGCCAAGAAATGTATTTTTTTAAGGCCCTTTTGTTATGGGGGCACTAATTGAAGATCTGCTTTAAGACAATGTCAGTTTTTAAAATAGCTGCATTCACCTTCTTCATCAATGTTATAATTTCCAGGTCATTGGCCATACAACATGAAATACATGAACCACAAAAGCCACCTCCTCATGAAAACCCTGCAGAATGTAAGCCGTCAGCTGGAGCGACATCCCTCTTATCCGTCAGGTGAGGCACCAACACATCCAAGCAGGTAAATGTTTTACTGCCCTGCCAAGTGATTCTGACAAGTTCTGGGCTAATAAAACAGCTGGCAGAGTCATTTGGTTGGGCACTGAAAATAGAATAACATTGCCAGTAAATTTAGTAGGAAGAAGAATCCATCAACTGTTCAGTAACTGATTACCAAACTCTTGATGCAGCAAAATGTTATCTAGCAAATCTAGTTTCCTTTTAATTCAGGATTAAAAAAAGAAACAAAACAGCATGACTGTGACCCACACAAGGTCCTTTTCTCTGTGTCATTCAACCCACTTTCCTGTGATTCCAAGCTGTTCGGTACACTTATCCAGGGTTCACAAAATTACTGCCTTAAATGGCGCTCACATAATATTATGTTAAAAGCTGAACTAATGTAGAACAATCTCCTAGAGTGTAAGCTGTTCGGGCCAGGGTCTCCTTCCCCTCCTGTGTCACTGTCTGTATCTGTCTGTCATTTGCTACCCCTATTTAATGTACAGTGCAGTGTAATGTAATATAAGTAAAGTCTGACCTTGAAATTTTGCAATCAGGCTGGTGTTTAATGCAGAAAGGGACAGGTGATGTCTTCCTGCAATAACTATTCTTACCTGTGTGATCACTGCCCTGCTGCCAAATTTTGCTTAGATGCCTTTATGCAGCTCAGTATTTGTTGCCAAAGATAGCCAGCAATCTCTGCTTCCCTTGTGGTTGCAGGGAGCGAGAGTGTGCAGGAGTTATGTCATCCCGTCATCCCATCACCCCAGCTCAACCAATCAAGATGGCCAAAGATCGGGATACGGAAGAGAAGGAGGGAGGAGATGGTGGTGCCTACGACAGAACGGGCAGGTGAGTATCAATTGGGTTTAGTTCCACTTTAAGACTATTCAGTGCAGGAGTGTCTGCCCACCGCCTATGACTGACAAGAATAGAAAAGACCCCTGATATTACCAAACCAAGGCTCTTGGAAAGAAGGTATGCATATGTTTCTTCTGGAAATCAGCCGTGGTAAAGCCTCGCGAAGAGGGGGCTACAAGCTGTAGAGGCTTTAAAATGGACCTAGCAGGCTGTGCTGGGTTCTTTTGTACCCAAGGACAACCTCCACCCCTATGAGCTGTGATCTACAACCGCAACCTGCTCTTTTTTCACTACCCTCAAGCTGAGACCCCCAAGTCCACCCCTTCTGCCCCTCCCTTGGTCCAGTCATGTTTGCAGAAAATTGACAAGTGCCTAATTCAGTGCATCTCTTTGTAGTTCTCTTCATTGGCTTCCATTCTACCTTAGAATCAAATTCAAGCTACTGTGCTTTGCCTTGAAATCCCTCCACAGCTTTTGTACCACTTACCCTTCTGACCTGATAGAAAAATACTCCCCTAGCTGCTCTCTTGCCTCCTCTAATGATCTACTACTGATTCCCTCTCTTATACTCTTATACTTCCCTCTCCGACTCTCTGGGATCGTTTTCCTCATCCAATTCGGCTTGCTCCTACTTTCTGCTGCTTTAAATGAGCACTCAAAACCCATCTTTTCAAATTGGCTTAACCGTCCTCTTCTGTTTTTCAAAACCCCCACTATGTACCCTGCATTCCATATCTTCCCTCCTATTGTGTGTTATTTTCCCCACCTAAATTAATAATAATACTAAATTGCCAGCTCCCCACTTCTTGTGCTGAATCCCCAGGTTTGAGCTCCTCCGCTTGCCCAGAAGGTTGTTATAAGGTAAAGTGATATCAACTGCAGTATTACATTTTAATAAATGTATTCAATGCACCAACACACAGACACCAATTTTATTTATCTATTATTTTCACTTCCATCCATGCATGTATTTTGCTGTCCTTCCTGATAAAGTCCTACAAAAGTCACTTGTCACTACAAATCTTTATTAGTAGTTGTGGTTTGTAATGGGAAATTAACCCTGCATGTGGGCATGACTTCATTGAAGGTTGACTGTTTTCAGGAAACTGTGGTTATTGTTGTAAGTCATGCAGTGTTGTATAAGCCAGAAGAAGGCGTGCAGCTTTTTTAAGCTCACGTTTAATGATTGTAGCTGTGGAACTTCTTCTACACATTTCCTTTTATAAGCCGAATTAAACTTTTCACATGTCCATGTCCCAAATGCATGAAATTACAGAAGATTTTCTGGCATACGAATTTCTTTAAAGGGAACTTCAAGTAGCTTGAAGAGAAGCAGAAATGTCAAATGTTCCATGTCTGCTCCTGCATCACTCTGCAGGGAATAATTTACCAAATGAACTCTACTAACATCAGCCATCCAATCGTGTGCAAGCAAATTCCATGTTTTTTCAAGTTTCTTAAGGTGAACCGCCTGCAAAATGATAATTCACTTTGCTAAGTAAACAACCTAAACTCTTTTAGTCAATCACCCCATTGTCACTTTGGCTATTAAAGTGACGATGACTTCCCATGCTAAATGATGGAAGAATGGAAGAAGGAGATGGCAAGTGAGTGTGGATGGGTGAGTATATCTTGCTGGGGTGGTAGATTATTCATCCATCCATATACTCCCCCATTGCACCTGATTTTTAAAGCCCTCCAAGGCTAGAGAGGATACACTTTCATCAATGAAACTGGGTGATCCACCACACCCGGATTGGATCTGGTCCAGGATTCAAAACAATTGCTAGCAAATAGCAAATAACTTTGAAGAAATCTATTCAAGGATTGCTGGATCACCCATCTTCAGCCAACAGGTCCAAATACTGTCATGTGGGAAAGGAGGGCAGAGACACCATCCATGTGGGTAACCTGCAACAATTATCTTTTTCAATAAGTGATGATGCTAAAGCTGAACTAAACCCGGTATACTCACCTGTCCCTGTTCGATCTCAGGGCACGGCCATTCTCTTCATTCTACTCCTCCCGGAGATGATCTTCCACCATTGGCCAATCGTGAGATGACCATCAATCATTCTTGGCACGTGCAAGCAAAGCAGGATTGTCGGGTATCTTGGCATCCAAAACTAAACTGCTCTTGTGCAGTTCAGCTTTTTTGACAGATACCTGGAGAAATCAGGCAGGTAGGAGGAATTACTGCAGAAGGAACATCGCCTGTCCTTTTCTCCAATAATGACCTCCCCAATTGTAGACTTTTTAAAGTGGAATTTTAGTTCAGCTTCAATTTCCTGGCTTCCCTAGGGCTCCTCCAGTAGTTACTAGGGCAATAGGTGCCTCTCATGTGAGTTTAAGAGACCGATTTATTAAAGCTCTCCAAGACATCAGTGAAGCTGGGTGGTCCAGAAAACATGGAATGGATCTCCTAAAATTAATTTGCTATTTTTAGCAAGTGTTTTCAAACCTGGACCAGATCCATTCCAAGTTTGCTGGATCACCCAGCTTCACTAATGAAAGTGTATTCTCTCCAGCCTTTGAGAGCTTTAATAAATTAGGCCCAGTGTAGGAAGCATTCTCCCCTCTGACCACCATGCTAATGTATTGTAAGCTGTGGATATAGTATTTATAGCAGGAATTCCCTGATGACCTAAATGTTATTTCAAGGGTTCCCAAAAGTTTAGAAACACTGATCTATACTAATAATGACCATGATATATACATAATAAACCTTCTCAACTTCCTTTGAGGAAGATTTCTACTCTACATTTGTAAAACTGCTATATATAAAAGGGAAGGAAGTAAAATAAAAATAGCAGCTTACATGTCTATATTCATTTTCGGTTCAGTGCAATTCCTCTAAGAAGTTCAGCAGCACTTGGAGCTTCACTTTGGGCTCCTTTAGGCATCAGTATTACTATACAGATCTATAATGAGATAGATTGGCTTACTCATGGAATCATGGTTATTATCCCATAGCATTGGTTGTTTTCCCATAGTAAGGTCAGTGACATTGCTTGTGTATAATATGCCCACAGCAGCCTAAAGTGGACCTATCATTAGATATACAGTAGACTTTGGACTATCCGGCCGAATGTGGCAGAAGGGCAGGCTGGATAACAAAAAGGCCGGATAGTCCGGAGTTCTATTAATACATTACAATACTCACCTCAACACACAGGCCAGTGCTCCGCAAGCCGCACCCACAGACATCTAACACAGAAGAAGTGGAGCCTGAGAAGTGACGAGCAGGCAGCAGGGACATCACTTCTCGGGCTCCACTTAGTTACTTCTCCGGCTCCACTTCTTCTGTGTTGGATGTCCGCGGGTGCGGAGTGCTGGTAGACGCCTGCCTGCAACGCCAACCTAGAGTCCGGAGTACAGGGTCCGGATAGTTGAGAGCCTACTGTATTTTCCACTATATTATGCCTATTTAATGTACAGCGCTGCGTAATATGTTGGCGCTATATAAATCCGGTTTATTAATAATAATAATATTAATAATAATAATAATAATAATATTCTTCCATTCTTCTTCCTAGCTATGATACCGGACCATCTTGATTGGCCAGGCCAGGATGACGTAACTGGCATAGAGGTGCGTGGCAATTCATTAACTCTTGGCAAGCACAGGTGAAGCCGCGATTGATTGCCACATATCCTTGTGCAGCTCAGCGTTTTTTGACAGTTCACTTTGCGCAATGGGCTAGGTAAGAATAATTATTGCAGAAGAGACTTCGCCTGTCCCTTTCTGCAATATTGTCCTTCCTTATTCAAAAGTGGAACTTTAGTTATGCTTTAAGTGCACACATGCCAAGTAGTGTATGTAAGTGAAACACAAAGTTATTTACTACTTCTCACCGATACCACTGCCCTTCCTCTGACAATGCTTTTTTTGTTTTGCTTTCCCCTCCAGGAGAAGTGTCACCTATTTTCAGGCATCATCACAGTTATCACCTATCTCCTGAAATAAAATGCTGGTTTAGAGATGACACAGCCATATAGAGCCTGCTGTCTGTGCAATTCCTTGTTGTGTTTACAATTGCCTGGCACAAATCATTGCCACTCACCTCTCATTCTTGCTTCTGTGCAAAGTAAAATGTTGTCGTCTGACCACTAGTGGTTGAAAATTGTATATATGTGTATATATATATATATATATATATATATATATATATATATATATATATTTTTTTTTTTTTTTTTTTTTTAATGCAACACCCTTTCAGCAACTCCCCTTTCTGTCTTGATCACCAATCAGGAGCCCAGAGCCTCCGGGGATACCTACGTCATGCATCCCGGGAGGCTCTTGGCTGCTACTTCTGCCCATGCCCAATCTCGAGAGAAGGTGCAGAGAAGATGCCCTTTCTTTAATAGGAGAAAAAATGGGATCAGCTACCCCTTCTGGGTTCTTCTTCCTACATCATCCGATCTCGCATTGCGCAGGTGTGAGATCAGATGATATACGAAAAAGAATCCAGAAGGAAAGTGAAAAAGATTGCGGTGTCCGGTGATTTCTCTGCGCCGGGCTGAAGGAGGATACCGGGACGATGCGGGACCCAATGAAGACGCCTCCTGCTAGATCGACAGATCTGCAGGATTAATGGTAAAATGAGTTTAGGTCTGCTTTAATCATTTACCAGCTTTACTGGTCCACTTTAAGACTGTGTACACATGCTCAATTATTGTCATTGGAAATATGATCTCTCCAGTAAAAAAAGACTGAAAGATGAACGAACGGGGTACATACAGCGTTGGTCTGTTCTACAGAGAAGGGAGGGGGAGAACGAGCGAAAGGCACCCGCTGCTCTTTCTTTCCTTTCACTTCCATTGCAGTTGTCTGTAGTCTGTCATTTATGGATTCATCAGAACAGATCCATAAACAACGTCGGGCAACCTCTGTATACATGTCGGATTCTTCTTCGAGACGAGCCTGACGGCTCATATCGAAAAAGAATCAACTGATATGTGTACATAGCTGAAAACAGATTGCTCTCCCAAAACTTTGTGCATCTAAACTTTCTGGGTTTTATTTCTTTCTTTAACACTTATACAGTACGTGTGTCAGAGATTTGCAGGGAATATTTTTTTTCACTTTTTTTTCTGGGGCATTACCCTAATTCATTTACCAAAAGCAAGTCATAAATTAGCAGCGTGGGAAAAAAAAAACTTCCGGGAACATTGCCTTTGTTAGGTAATATTTAAATGTTGTTTTAAAAATGAAACTAATTGTTGAGGTAATGCATCCTGTTCTTTCATGAATGAAAATCCTGTGTACTCAAAAAAAAAATAATCAATAAATAATAAAAAAAAGACCCTTCATAAAGTTATGGAATCATTTGGAGTCTTTGTGGTATAGTAAGGAGCGATCATTTCTTAATGGGGATCTGAAACCATCTGTAAATCCAATAAATGTTTTAGTATTTCTAAACTTGACCCTCCCATTTGAGGAAGTACCACATATATAACTTTGTCGACACATTCAACTCTATTAATGTCTTTCAGGATTTCATTAGAGATGCTAACAAGCAACTTTCAAACTCCAGGACATTGATACACAGTAGGCATTTCTATTTCATGTATGTTTCTTTGTATCAGTGGACATAAAATCTTTTTTGTTCTTTGCTCTGATTCTTGTACTTGCAAGTTTATTCTGTGTAATGCTATAAAACAAAAAAATCTGAAATGTATTTGATTATAATAGGCAACAGCTTTTATTTTTCCTGCATTGTTACTTAGTACTTGTAGTTTACTCAGAGCTTACTCAAAAGTTTTTTTTTTGCAGATTTAAAGTGACATATTTGTATAGAAATCTTAGTAGAAACATGTTAGATTAGTAAAAAAGTTTAAGTAAGATGATGGAGGAACACAGAGACAGCTTTACTGTGCATGTATGCTCCTAGCGGCTTTCTTCACTCCTCCAATGACCTACTAATGACTTCCTCACTCATAACCTCTTCACATGCATGGCTCCAAGACTTTACTAGAGCTGCCACTACTTTCTGGAATGATATCTTTGCCTTTTCCGCTTGCTCCTACTTTCACCTCATTTTAAAAAGCTCTCAAAACCCATCTTTTCAAACTCACCTACCCGTCTTCTTCTGTCTCCTAAACCCTCACTACGTCCCACCATTCCATATCTCCCTTCCTATTGTGTGATATTCCCCCCTCCTCCTGGATTGTAAGTTCTTCAGGGCAGGGTCCACTCCTCCTCCTGTGTCATTTGTCTGTCATTTATAACCCGTATTTAATGTAGAGCACTGCGTAATATGTTGGGGCTATATAAATACTGTTTATTATTATTATTATTATTAATAATAATAATAATAATAATAATAGTAAAAATAATAATATTAATCATCATCATCATAAATGCTTCAAGATCCTTCAGATAAAATGTGAGAGTTAGTATATTTGCTTATCATCATTATTAGGTATCTATTGATTCTCCAGTGTAGCAAAAGTATACCCATGTACTTTACAAGCTATCCTAAGACTTAAAGTGACCATATACTAGTTAGATGCTGTACAATCTGCTTTAGATCTGCCAATACTGCCAATACTGATGTAGTGCAGCCTGATGTTTTTTTTCATAGGGGAACCCTTGAAATACCTTTCAGGAAAACTTCAGGGTCTTCAGGGAACCCCTTTTATAATTCTTATATACACAACTTGCAGTGTATTATCCTGGTGGTTAGTGAGAAGAATGCCTCTTACATTGCTGGCCATTTGGGAAGAATGTCACTCTTACAAAATGCATAGTATTTATTATATAATAGTAATACCGGTAGTAATATTATTATCAAACAGTATTTATATAGCACCAACATATTACGCAGAGCTGTACATTAAATAGAAGTAGCAAATGACAGGCATATACAAACAATGACACAGGAGGAGGTGAGAACCCTGCCCTGAAGAGCTTACATTCTAAAAAGTTGGAGATGGAGCACACAAATTAAATTGTAACCTGTGTGATTAGTTTAATAAACGATTTTCTATAACAGCTGCCGTTATTTATCCACACCTCTCCATGTTATATTTTCACATATATTTTCATTTTACTTTATTATTTATTTTTTGTTTCAAAAACACCAACATATTATGCAGTGCTGTACAAAAAAATAGCAGCTGTAGATGATAAACCCTCATACATAACAAATGCAAATCATGGCTCAGGAGAAAATATTAAAAGCTGATTTTCCCATTTTGCTGTTCTTTTCACATTTCCTGTTGAAATTTCAGTTTGATTTTCTATTAATCTAAATATTAGCCTTAAAGTAAAGCAGTGTCGGGGTTTATCGTAAAGTGACCAATTCAATAGTGAATTTCTATGATTTAGTGATTGGTTGCTGATGGTTAATAAAATTCGTCAGGCAGGTTGTACTATTGTATGCAGCACAAAATGCATTTTTAACAATGGATTAGTAATCTAGGATTATAGTTCTGAAATCACACCCCTGCTATTCCAATTACTGCTCTCCATTATAATAAGGAATGCTAAAGGAGGTGTTCAAATGCCTTAAATATACTCTCTGCTCCCTATCATGCCAGTCATGTGACCATTTGGCTCTATGATTTCTTATGAAGGGGAACTGTTGTTTAGGGAGGGCCAACCAATCACCAGCTCTACAAATAATAAATGTATTATGTTACCAGCTCTGCCCCAACTTTTTTATGCATATAAAATGGGATCATTCCTCAAATGATTTGGGATTTGGATACAAGGCTGGCATCACAGGGAGCCTGGAGAAGAGTTTCCTGTAGGTAAGGACATCAGCAGCTGTTTTACCATTTATGAATTTAAACCAAAATCCTGATAGTAGGGGTTTGATTTAATGCAAGAGTTAAGATGAAATGTAAAGGAATGGAATGCAGAGAGGGGGCATATTAAAATTGGAACATGAGCACATAGAGATTTTATGCTTTACTTTTTAAATGAATTGGATTTATGATTTGTCAACAGATCTTGTTTGAAGCTGATATTTATCCCCAAATTGTAATTCATTTCTCTTCGTGTGGCTCATGCTGGGTAGATAGAGTGAGATAGTATAATATAAAGGCATTGGTACAATACATGAGGGAATCAAAATAGACAGTCCAAAAACATCCAACTAGACAAATATATTAACTACTTTGAAGGATCAGTAACCAAACACATAGTGATCATGTAGCATCAGCCTTTCTTAACATTTTTAACAAGTGGGAGCCCTTTAAATAATTTTCAGGTTTTTGGGAACCTTTGCTATAAATAATATATCCACAGCTCACAGCATATTAGCATAGTGGTCAGTAGGAAAAATGCCTCTTAGACTGCTGGCCATTGGGAAAAATGTCACCCTTACAGAGCCAAAATGATCATTGGTGTCACTTAAACTGACCTTAGAGTCACATTTGCTGAACAAACCCCTAGCAGCCCATGGAGGAACCCTGGCATTCAACACAACCCTGATTGAGAATCACTGATGTACATTTTTTTTATCTCATGTCTATAGCTACCTTTGGATTTTGCATTCAAATCACCTTTGTACATCATGTCCTGATGGCTCCCCCAGCTATCCAGGGGCAACTTACAGACATTTTATTAGGTAACTGTAAATGCATCAATATGATGGCAGATAGCAGCAAAACTTTACTCCCCTTGTAGTAGCTCCCCCCCCCCCCCCCCCCATTTGGGTGGCTTGTAGGCGGCTGCAATATTTTCAACTTTTTGGGGTTTCCAATGAGCAATTTAAGAATTACATCATTGAGAATTTGTGTGAAAAGTGCTAAAATGGCATTTACATATATGTAAGATCGGTCATTATTGAGGTCCTAACATTACTGGTTGATCGTCAAAAAAAAGAGGGTTGACCTTAACACATTTTCAGCCACCTACCTGTGACATTTATTTCTGTTTTGGGTTTATTCATTTACACACTTGTGAGTTGTGGTGGGAGTGGAGAGTTTACTGAATCAACTAAAAAGTGTTTCCACTAAATGCTGCGCTGTGCTTTAGTCAGCACTATAGAGAAAGCAACTACAGGCATGATAGCAATTCTGTGTGGTCTGCATGCACTATTCTATAATCATGGACTGATGGACTATCAAATGATTTACAAGCCCATGAGAAATCTGTAAGTTATTTATTTTTCAATATTTTAACCAGCCATGAGGTGTTTTGATTTTATGTGCTATTTTGGTAAAAGCATCCTATGAACTTTTTGACTTTTGCAGATATTTTAGTGTCTTGGGGTCACTAAGTACTGATTAAGGATGCATTTTCATGAGGCTGTAGGTAGTGAAGGTTCACTGTAAAGGGGCTTTCTGTTCATTATTATTTTATTTGATGGGGAGGTTTGATGGATCTGCTCAGTCAGCGGGGGTTTTGGCTTAGATAAAATTTCAATGGGATTTCTTTTCTTGTTTTTTTTTTTCTTTTCTTTCCTTCATCTCTCCTTCACTCCATTTCTCTCTTGGATTTCTTTACTTTCCTCATTTTATTTTTTGTTTTTTTTCTGCTCTCCTACTCCTTTCTCTTCTTTCCATTACTGGTTCACATTCTCTCTCTTTCTCTGCCCTTCTCTCCCTCTTTCAAAATGTGATTTCCTTTCTTTTGTTTACCTTTCTTTCTTTTTCTCTCCTGCTCTCATTCTCTTCTCTCTGTTACACAATGGGAATGCTTTACTTTTCTTTTCTTCTCTCTCCCCCTCTCTTTCTCTCTCTTTCCTTTTCTCTCTTTCTTTTTTCTTTCTCTCTCTTGGCTATCCTTTCCTCTCTCCCTCTCTTTCTTCTTTGATCTCTCTCTCTCTCTTGCTTCAAGTTACAATGTAATATCTTTTCTTTCTTTCTCTCTCTCTCTCCCTCTCCTTTCCCCCTTCTCCCTCTTCCCCCCTCTCTCTCCTCCCTCTCTCTCTCTCTCCCCTTCCGCCCTCTCTCTCTCTCTCTCT
>NC_092868.1:47558143-47665404 GCF_032062135.1 Pyxicephalus adspersus
GCCATTCATGATTTATAACTTACTGCTAGGAGTAGTTTTTTTTACCCCTTCTTTCTTACCCCTTCCTGAACACATTCTCTTATCACTGTAGGTCCCTTTTTTGTTTTACCAAATATTTTTTAGGAAGTCTTTCTCTCCAACTTTCTTTCTCTCTCTCTCTCCTCTCCCCCTCTCTCCTCTCCCCCTCTCTCCTCTCCCCCTCTCTCCTCTCCCCCCTCTCTCTCTCTCGCCCCCCCTCTTTCTCGCCTCTCTCCCCTTCCTCTCTCTCTCTACCAGCATTTGGGAATAAAAAACACAAAGTATATCTGTGCTGTAAAGCACACAAGTTCTAATTATATGTGGGAGTCCTTTTTTCTGGAATTTGCAAAGAAAGTTTACCAGTGTTTTGCAAGCTGTGCAATTATACACATTTGTCAGAATATGGGATTTGTTATCTGAAGCTGAACTCCAGGAAATCAGCTGCTTTTGCAGGTAAAGTTACATGGGAATTATTTTACGTGGGAAATCTTTTATATTTACTGTATGTACTTTCAGTTCTGAGATATAAACAGCACTGCCACACAACTGACGGGACGGGAGACCAAATTCTGCTGCAGTGCAATAATATATACAGGTCTTGAGCTTTGGTTCATTGACCTTCCATGTGATAGTGACCTTATTGTTATGTGGCCAATGTCACATGGCATTACTATGATACTTGACATCTATCTGTAAGGGGGCAATCTATCCACTGACCACAGATATAAGGTGGATTTTTTTTCCATTGACTTCATATAATTTTAGTAGGGGTTCCCCAAAACTATTTTATTATTTCTATTACCAATTTTCATTTTTGTGATTTTGGTTCCTAAAAATATTACATGGCCAAAATTCTGTGCATTCAGTCATCACAATGAAATGCCAAATGTCTACAAGAGCTGGCCCGCCGGTAGACAGTGCATGCACCACTAATACTACAAATCCCAAAATGCTCTGCTGGTGCGTCAATCAGGACCCACAAGCGCCCCCTCCTCTGTTGACATTAATTAGTGACCTTCCTCATTTGTAAATATTTTTTCAATAAATATCAAGGTTGGGCCGCAACTTTGTCCAAATTTTTTATTTTGGCCCACTGTCTATTTGAGTTTGGCACCCCTGGCCTAGTTGCACCATCCCTGCACACCATTAGCCCCAAGACTTCTATGTGCAAAGAATGGAGTCTGGGAAATAACTGACGGAGGGTCAGGAGCCCAAAGATAACTCCGCACAAGAGAGTCCAGCAGAAGGGTCATGTAACAGTAAATCCAACAAATGAACACACCAGCCAATTTAAATGCTCTGGCGACTAAAAACAGAGAGGCTATAAAGTTCTAGAAGCCAATGGCAGGGCGAGATAGGAGCCAAAACTAATCTCTTAGATTGTGAGCTCTTCTGTGCAGGGTCTTTTCCTTCTCGTATGTCACTGTCTGTATCTGTTAGTCATTTGCAACCTCTATTTAATGTACAGCGCTGTGTAATATGTTCATGCTATATAAATACTTTTATGAAATACTAATAAAGACATCCGCTGCAGTATATTTTCCAAACATACCCTTCAGCTGCACAGAGCCCCATTGTCTGTGTTGGGGATGCTGTGGAAGGTACATCTCAGGTGGAGGTTTAACCACAGCTGTTATATTGGCACCTCTGCCATACAGTGTAGCCAGCTTGGTGACCTTAAACTTCCTCCCAAACTCTTTGGCTAAGTCAATGATCAACCCCCAACTGGACAATGAATATCACCAACACTATGGAGGTTATTATGCTGCATATTCTGGGCAGCACGGTGGCTTAGGGGTTAGCACTCTGGCCTTTGCAACACTAGGTCCCAGGTTCGATTCCCTGCCAGGACATTATCTGCATGGAGTTTGCAGGTTCTCCCCGTGTCTGCGTGGGTTTCCTCCGGGTACTCCGGTTACCTCCCACATCCCAAAAACATGCAGTGAGGTTAATTGGCTTCTCCCTAAAAAAAAAATGACCTGAGACTACATTAATGACATATGACTATGGTAGGGACATTAGATTGTGAGCTCCTTTGAGGGACAGTTGGTGACATGACTATGGACTTTGTACAGCGCTGCGTAATATGATGGCGCTATATAAATACTGTGTAATAATAATATTCTGCACTCTCCTCCTTTGAGCCCCTAGTACTGGCCTGATAGCACATTGTTCAGAGTCAAAGCCCTTGCAACGTTACCATAATATCCACTGAAAAAAAAAATCTTTATTCTGCTAACAAAGCAAAAGCCCCTCAGTCTCTATGACTAAGTCTTTGGATGGAATTCTCTTACAGCTGATGGGTTTATATTGAAGACTCTTTTTGTAACTTAAAGGTATTCGTCAGTCATTCCATGGAATGAAATGCACAGAGGGGTCTCGTATCCATTCCACTCGTGACTGTATAACATATTCCTGAAATTCTAAGGAAAGTGCTTCTTCCAGTAAACCAGATTAGAGATCTGAAGGGTTTTCCCAAGAAATCGTAAATCCCTTTTATCCTATAAATGCTTTTTCTGAAGCCTTTTTTTCTTTACTGAAAGTGGTATCATGTGACTTTTGTTTGGACAGGTATTTATCAGCTGTGCTGTAGGTGACTCACATCAGCAGTTGTGTAAAAACCTGAGAGATGAAGATACTGTGGAATTCATTCCTTGTGCTCCTGTGCATTCTATGGAGTAACATTTCCATTAGAAGAGTTTATGGCGATGGATGTCACACTGAACACAACGGCTGCTGTGTCACGTGCAAACCAGGTGGGATAATCTATATGTATATAGATATTTAAAGACATATAGGTCTCTTCTTTACAGACTTCTGTTCTAAAGAGCTTTTTGTTATGGATTAAAATAAGTTGTTGCATTCTTATTACATTTTGTATTTATTTATTCAGGTGTATAGGGTAGTACAGCCTTAAAGTAAAATATACTGTATAAGTTGCATAAAATTGCTTCTTTTTGACTTAAGACATAGTTTAAAAACACACATCCATAAAGTTCCACCACAAGACAAAAATAAATTTGATAAAAATCTGCATATAAAAAGTAAAACCACAGGGAATAAAAATCTTTGCCTTCTTAATGGCAATAATACTCCCTGAATCTGTTTTTCTGCAGTACTATTTCTCCCAAGCTTCCAAGCAAGATCGTTCAACATATTTACAGCTTTTGAGATACATACAGATGCCAGATTTTGTCCCCCAAGACAAATGTTCATGATTGCTTGGGGCAAGAACCTGTAACACATTTAATGTTGTTTTCTATTGGAAAGATGGAGCATGCCTCCCTCCTTTCCTCTTCATAGACCAATCAGTACTGGTTTACTGGCCATGATTTTTAATGTACATTTTTATCTCATTTGAAGTCTCTTTTTTATTTGAGGCAGTTAACCCTTTAAATGGTTTGATTTTTGCAGGATTTTTGCTACATGGAACTTGTGGCCCATGTAAGCCGTGTCCGAAAAACGGTTACATGAATCTTCCAAATAAAGACCCAACTTGCATACGCTGTAAGAGGTGTGAAGGTAGGTAAAAGGTTTTGTTGGGCTTGCTGGTTGAATTGTTTAGTTATGATAAGGCTCATGCAAGAATATGAAAGTTGCATCTTAGGTAAACACCTCCTAGATTGTAAGCTTTTTGGGGCAGAGTTCTCTCCTCCTCCTGTGTCACTGTCTATATCTGTTTGTCATTTGCAACCCCTATTTAATGTAAAGCTCTGCTTAATATGTTGGCTCTTTATAAATCATTTATAATAATAATATTTATTAATAATAACTGGCAACACATTGTCTACTATTTCCTGAGTGTACACAATGGTAATAAAAAACAGAGCTTTGTAACTGTTTGCCTTCCTCTGAACTAAAAAGTTATGTTGTTTGATGCTGTTGTATACACTCATTATACACAAATATTATCAGTTAACATGGGCATAACTTTTAGGGCCCATTCACATACAAGCAATACCATGCTTTGCATCAGGCAGCGGGTTCGCTTGAATGGGCTGCCTGTATTCTACAGAAGTTCAAAAAAAGGGGAGTACCAAAATGATTTATTCACACTCTATTGTTTACATAAATAAATACTTTTGGATAATGGTGAAGGGTTCGAACAACTGTGAGCAACTTTTTTGATATAAGGGGTCATAACCAAATGGTTGCCTATAATATTAATTACATTTAATGCTATATAAAGCTTTCAGAGACTGCAACAGGAGAGGGTCAGAGACTGCAGACATACTACATTTCATGATCAGAGACTTCAGACATACTATATGACATGACCAGAGACTGTAGACTTTCTACAGGAGATGGTCAGAGACTGCAGACTTACTACAGGAGATGGTCGGAGACTGCAGACTTACTACAGGAGATGGTCGGAGACTGCAGACTTACTACAGGAGATGGTCGGAGACTGCAGACTTACTACAGGAGATGGTCAGAGACTGCAGACTTACTACAGGAGATGGTCAGAGACTGAGACTTACTACAAGAGATGGTCAGAGACTGGAGGCTTACTTACTACAGGAGATGGTCGGAGACAGAAGACATACTACATGAGATGGTCATGCAAACATACTATAGGACATTATCAGAGACTGCATACATTCTATAGATATTGTCAAAGATTGAAGACTTCTTACACAAGATGTAGAGAGACTACAGACATTACAGGGGATGGTCAAAGACTGCAGACATACTACGAGAGATGGTTAGAAAATGCAGACATACTACAGGACAGTTAGACACTGCAGTTTTCTTTTTTGGACCTCAAAATCCCCCTTTCTCTCCTCATCTCCATTACATAGGCAGTTCACATATGAAGCTCTTATTTTAGATTTCCATTGAGTACTAAGGTACAGGATTTCTCTCAGGATCACCAGGTAGTTTTCATTCCACCACATTTAGGCTGGTGGGCTGCGATATATAACATTTTTTATTTCGATAGACTCTTTACCCCCAGCATGTGACTAGAATAGAACAGAAGTAATTCAACAGAATATAGAAAATAACAGCCAATATCTATTTGCTTGTTCTGAGTATATTTTCCTCTTGGAGGGGGAAGTCAGAATAACTTCCAGTTTCAAAACCTCAGCATTAAAACCAAACATTTTCTAAAAACTTCCTTGTTAAGCTTTCCCTTCGAGCAGAAAATAAATGATGGGTTTATCCAGTTTACACAGCACAGGAGGACAAACACTTGCTAAATTGTCAAAATAGGAGAAGTCATCAAGTGGAAATTCTTACATAGCACATTCTAGGATTTTCCCACAGAGTTCATAAACAACATATGTGACTTGCCCAGCATTATTATTGTTTTGTTCTGCTTTGCTGAGTCCATGAGTCATTTTTTTTTCCATGAACAAAGTTTTAATTGATAGTAACACCAAATAATAGGCAAATATAACAAAAACACCAAATAGCACAGTTATATAAAAAAGTACCCAAGTTTGCCTTCATAACAAACCTGCTATACAGCTGCACTTGGACAGGGAGACAGTTGTAATATGATGTGCTGTAAATGGCACTCCAACAAACTATGTTGTAGTTGCCAATGCAAATGCATTGCAGTGCATGCGTTGTAATGTGCTAAGTGCCCAAAAAAAGGTAATGTCTTGTTGTTCATCTGTTTCAGTGCATTGGCAGCCCATTCATAGTGTACTGCTGCTCCTTCATTGTCCAATCAGCAGACTCTATGGGCCTGATTTATTAAAGCTCTCAAAGGCTGAAGAGAATACACTTTCATCAGTGAAGCTGGGTGATACCGCAAACCTGGAATGGATCTGGTACAGAATTGAAAACATTTGCTAACAAATAGCAAATTACTTTTAGGAAGTCCATTCCAGGTTTTTTGGATCACCCAGACTGTATTTGATAGTTCACAGGCAGGTAGGAATGGTTAATGCAGTAGGGACATCGCCTGTCCCTTTCCATAATAATGCTCTGCCTGATTAAAAAGTATTAAAAGTGAAACTTTAGTTCCACTTTTACAAGGAATGTATGCTTCAAATGAGAAATGAGGAAGTATTTGTGTCTTATCTGACATAAACCAATTTTAGGTAAAGTGATCAGGATGTGTTTGAGCTTGTTTAAAACAAGAAGTTTGATAATTTCCTCTTAATGGTCATCCCCCATCTGTATCCCTTTCATAAACTTTCTATCTGCAGAATCATTGTTGTTTTTTTGCTGATCAGCTGGTTGACATTATTGGGATATCATTGGGCTGATGTCTTAATGGTCTGGAGGTTGCCACAGCTAAAAACACATCAGATATAAAAATTTCACAACCATAACCGCTGAAATGTTATTCCGTGCTGGTACTTGCCAATGTTGTGTAAAAAATCTGTTCACTTAGAATTCTTTTTTGCTTCCAAAGAGGTTTTTTTTTTTTTGTTTTGCAAAAACAGAGTTGACTCATGGATGGAAACGTTTTGAAATGCTCAAGGATGTTTTTATTACTACAGTATATCCAAACAATTACACACAATGGGCCTGATTTAATAAAGCTCTCCAAGGCTGGTGGGGATACACTTTTATCAGTGAACTTGTGTGATCCAGCACACCTGGAATGGATCTGGTCCAGGATTCAAAACATTTGCTAGCAAATAGCAAATGACATTAACCTCCCTAGCGGTTCATTTCTTTCTGATTTTATATGTCTAAAAGTGGTACATTGTTTTTCATGAAAATTTATTTTACAGTGTAACATAATAGTATGAGTATAATAAAGTTTGAAATGCAAAATCATGTAAAAATAATAAATTGAATAAATTAAAAAATCTATATATTTTTTTAAAAAACGTTTTTTTTAAATTTAATACATATTATACTCATTCTATTATATATACTGTAAAATAAATGTTCTTGAAAACAATGTACAAATTTTACACATATAAATCCAATGTATTGCATTCAATACAGTTATTTTGTATTGAATGCAATTCAAATGGATTTTGAATTTCCCACCCCAACGGCAACGTACACACGCACCGACATCACCAGGAACTCCCCGGTGACTCATCGGGTGCAGAAGCAGGTCGGAGGAAGAAGAAAGAACACAGAGATTACGGTGATGGACGGTGCAGGACGCCGATGGATCAGGTAAGGCTCTATTTACTATTACCTTCCATGGGGTTACCGCTTTCAGCAACTTTTTTTCTACCCATAGTCACACTTGGGGTTACCGCTGGGGAGGTTAAAGAAATCCATTCCAAGTTTGTTGGATCACCCAGCTTCACTGATGAAAGTGTATCCTCTCCAGCCTTGGAGAGCGTTAATAAACCAGGCCCAATGTACAGTGTTGTCAGCTCAAACAGGAAGTTAAGGATTTAACCTCTGGCAGGATAATAAGTACTTTACATAAGTATTTTTTAATGCTGCCCAGACATGGACTTTAACCTACAGTTTCCTAGGTTGCCTCCAAGCTGACCTTTGCCTGACCACAATTGTCATCACTCCTGCTGCTTAAGTTAGGATCAGCATAAAGATCAGATATCTCCAAAGGGATATTAGTAGGGATCTGATCTCACAGACAGAAAAATCATCTTTAAAAATTTCAAAGCTCCAGTCATGTGACTACTGACCTTTGTTTATTTTCTTTTGAAAGGAATTTTTGAATACAGTTCAAGATGCAGCGCGACGCAGAATGCCGTGTGTAAGTGTATAGCTGGGAAGAGGTGTGTGGATGAAAAATGCAATCAGTGTGAAGACAACCCATGCACAGCTGGCACTCAGCTTAGTGGAGAAGGTGAGACCTTTATATGAACAGATCCTCCATGCTAAAGAACATTGTATTAGTCCATTGAACCAATCCCAATTGTCTTGAATGTACAATTTTCAGGGCAGAGCTCTTCAGGAGGAAACAACACAACTGTCCTCCTGTTTACAATCACACACAGTCTAAAGCCAACCATAAATGATGGTCATCTGATTTGACCAGTTTTGTCCATATGGGCAGCAATATCATGTCTATGGGTAGCTGTGAAGTTCAATGTTTTTGCCTGGAAGAAGGCCAATGTCTGTAGATGTCTGTATGTAATTTATAGCAAAAACAAGTGCCTAACTGTGTGATAAACAGTCTCTATATTTTAAAAGGTCACTGTGTCTACCTTCTGCAGGGGTTTACCCTGGACAGAGATTGCTAGTGGCCATTACACAATTGAGTAGGTTAGGTTAATTGGCTTCCCCCAAAATTGACCTTGGACTTTGTTAAAGACAAATGACTATAGTGGGGACATTAGATTGTGAGCTCCTTTGAGGGACAGCTAGTGGCATGACTATGGACTTGTACAGCGCTGCGTAATATGTTGGCGCTATATAAATACTGTGCAATAATAATATTAATGTCACTGTTCAGGCCTGACATTTGACCTGATTGCTGATTACATGCTGACCTATTCCTAACGTCCCACTCATTTACAGCAGCAAAGCAAGGGCTCTGACCAAGCAGGGGGTAGGTAAGGTGTGCAGACCTATGAGTATACCTTACTGAGGTGACTAACAGGAGTTGTCATGATTTTGTTCTAAATAAGCAATATGTCAATGGCTCTTTAGGAAGTTATTAGCACAGGCACTTAATAAAAGTGGTAAAACAATAGCAGTTTATTTTTTGCTGTAATCTTCTTTTTTTAATATTTTATTTTATTTGTTTATCACCGTATATGTACAGTGCAACTTAATTGAATTTTCAGCAGCTGTCAATTCAATGATAATCAATAAATTAAATTTAAAGGTTGAACTTGCTATTTATTGTTTGCTTGCAGGTTGTGTGAAATGTCCTCCTGGCACTTTTAACTCTGGTACAGAAGGAAACTGCCAGCCATGGAAAAAGTAAGAACTGGCATTGTATTTTGATATGGACTGTAATATACTTTTGATTTAGAAAAGACTGTGAGATATGACCTTTTTTAATCACACTTTTTCCAGGTACTGATTTTTTTTACTTCTGTTTTATATGTATAGTGTTTTTCATAGATCCTGATGAAAATTAAAACCATAATAAAGAAAATATTTGCCAAGTCATAATACATAGCCTCTAAAATGTTTACAATTTTAGTATGTCAGCTGATTATATTTCTACTTTTACAGCTGTTCATCTATGGGTGCCATACTTTCTATTAATGGAACCAGTGTATCGGATGTAGTTTGCCTTCCCAAACCTTCAAAGATTCCAACCACAACAACAGCGGTCATCACCCTGACAAGTAAGTCCACTTATTAAACTCAAAGTGTCAGCCTGTTCACTTATCTTTAAGCTATGCTTTCTGTAGTCCATCTACATTTTATTTGACTGGCTGTGAAGGGCAGACCAGAAGTAATTGATTCAAAATACATCTGCAGTGTCATTTTGCCTGTGCTGATCCTAATGATTCCAAAGACACCTAATGATTCAGAAAGCCACATGGTTTTTAGCGTCTAGCAGTGTTTCTGAGCCAAGGTTCCTTCAGAGGTTGCTAGGAGTTCCTTGAAAAATCTGTACCTCTCAGGTTAGTTTAACTGATACCAATGATCTTTTTGGCTATCTATAAGGGTGACATTCTTTCCACTGACCACCCCATTAATTTACTGTGAGCTGTGGATATAGTAATTATAGCAGGGGTTCCCTGAAGACAAAGAAAATACTTCAAGGGGTTCCCCATGTAAAAAAGGTTGAGAAACACTGATCTAGCATGAGAAACATAATTTTACTCTATTCTGAAGACAGCAAATACAAGGCAGCAGGGGTTTTAGTGTTTTTAGGATGACAGAAATTATTTTAGTCTTAAAAAAAAAAATGGGAGCCACAGTCTGCAGGGTAAATTGGCCACATTGATTTGAAGATATTTACAGATCAGTGGTGAGGTAGTGGTACCTAAGCCACTTACAAAATGAGGGATCCCCTTAAAAGTCTACAAGTCTTTCTAAGAAACATATTGCAGGTAATACTTCTTGGATAGAGAATAAAAAAAGACAAACACAACAAACAAACATGGGATGGCAACTTTTGAAACCAGCTAGTGTTTAGCAAATTTATTCTGCAGTCTGCATTTCCTTTCATTTTTAGCGTAAAATAAATGTATGGTTCAGCATCCAGTGGGTATATTGGATTCCTGTTTCTTAGAATATAAATGTTTTTTTTTAATGAATATAAATTTGTGTTTCCCTTTATTAATACACTTGTTTCATGTATCGTTTTAGCCAAAGCACAGGAAGTTCCAACTTATGGAATGAGCGTCACTATAGTTGTAATCCCGGTCATCTGCTTCATAATCGTATCTCTGGCTATCTTTTTGTGTCTGTCCTTAAGATTGGAAAAGATCAAAAATAAGTTTAAGAAAAGTAAGTAGCTTCAATTTAGAGATGCTTGAATTTTCTGAACCACTCCCCACCCCAGCACTGACCTTCCCACCATGTAAAAAAGGTAATATTATTAATAATATTTATTAATAATATACAGAATTTATATATTAAATGATGCTTTAACTGTCTCTCAAAGGGGCTCACAATCTAATGTCCCTACCTACCTGGTCATATGTCAATATTCCAGTCTATGGTCAATATGGGGGAAGCCATAGGAAAAAAATGGGTGGAACATGCAAACTCCATGCAGACAGTGTCCTGATTTGAGCCTGGGACTTAACATGGCAAAGGCCAGAGTGCTAACCACTAAGACTTACATGCCAAGGCATAAATCTTATTTAAATTTTAATCCAACAATTTATAACCCCGGGATCCCCCTTATAATTTTATTTATGACTGTGTAATGTTTATGTGCACAAACATTTAGTAATCCCACTAATTTATTTTTTTTTTTTTATTCTTTGCCCAATAGTTAAGCAGACTGAACAAGAAGATGCTTGCAGCTATCATTATCCAGAGGAAGAACATGGTGGAGAAGAAGAGACCCTATCACCAGAACCATGACACGGTTAATTCTTTGCATAGCCAACTTTACTTTACTGGCCGATTTTTGGTCTTTGCATAAAATATTACATAGCAATGTAAGCGCATAGCAAAGTTTATTGTTGGAAAACTATGTCACTTTAAAAATATTACGACATTGGTTCCAGCGAACGGCCTACTCAACAAACTGACATGCAAGACCTGCAAGACTTGGACACTTGACCTGAGTTTATCTAGGGAAAATGATGAAAGTCGGCTTTATGCTGTGACAATTATGGCAAAGTACAATTTGCTTTTCCTGTTTACTGGTCCTTGTTTTTTGATGAAGAACATTCTATCTCTAGCTAATCAATATTATGGATGTTACAAGTCAAATCTGGAGATTCTGGTTAAACCGTAAACCATAGGCTAAATTTTTTATAAACTCCAATGTAGAATGTTGGAATTATATGGAAATCTTGTCGCTGTTTTGGAGTTCATGCAGTATCTGAAACAAGTGAAGCACATTCTGATGATTTATCAAACTGCATAACACGGACAGAGTTGAAGAAGGTCATTATGCAATATATTCCCCACTGATGGAGAATTATTGTGTTTCCTGACAATCTCTTCAGATTGGTGCAGATCATGCAAAAGCTTTTCCACTGCCTATATTAAGAAGAGACAACCACTAAACCTTCACTGCCATGAAACTATATACATATGACTTTTTCCCATTGGGGGTAAAAATCCAGTTTAATTACATGCATGTTAATGGGTATTTTTGAAAACGGATAAAGGATAATTAAGAGCTGTTTCAAGCAACAACTGAAAGCATTTTGCACTTGGGTTCAGAAACCTTTGAATCTTGGCCTTCTCTTATTTTTTTTCTTATACAACTGATTGTATATAGCTGATTTAATTTATATTGAAGATGTTAAAATGATTATTCTGTATCATTCACATCTTGTAAAGAGTTACAGACTTGCTGTGTCCTGCAAATGGACTAACCAGCCTTGTTTTACTGGGTCTCTATAGAAGCAATGACTGTGACGTCAGTTTACAGACAGCGGGTATTGGGGGGGGGATTTTTTACCTGCTTACATTATTCAGAATGTACAATATTCAAAAAGACAATATTCAAAATGTAGAGCTGTTACAGGTTGATAATTCAAAGGGGACATGTTTCCAAAATTACAAATCAGTAATAATGATTGTAGTTATATCATTAGTACACATATTTGTTACTGAATGTCTCTTTGGGGGAATACCTTCTTTGGTGTGTTTCTGTTGACTGCAACATTATGATGTCCAACAGAAAGGCTTTGTTTTTACTGTTCACTTTGAAGTCTTACACCTCCATCTACAACAGGGAGCGTGTGGGACTCCTTTGTATTTGCTGAATCAGTTATTTAAGTCTTTAGGTGTAAAACTAAATCTGGACTTGTTTATGGTTAGGGTAGCCTTTTAATATGTTTTTGTAAAATACATGTGCTTGTGACAAGTTAGCAATTAAAGTGTTCATGTATTTCTCTATATTAGTATTTCTCAGCCAGGGTTTCATGGAACACTAGGATCCCTCCAAAAGCTGCTGGGGGTTCCTGAATTTGTGCCTCTCAGGTCAGTTTAACTGACACCAATGATCTTTTTGGCTATGTGTAAGGGTGGCATTCTTCCCATCAGCCACCAATATAAGTCATTTTGCCCATTCACCACCACACTAATGTGAGCTGTGAATATAGTGATTTATAGGAGGGTTTCCCCAGGACCTTAAAGTTATTTCAAAGGATCCCCCATTATAAAAAGTTTGAGAAAGGCTGCTCTAGACATTAAGATGTAAAGGTTTCCTTGAACCTCCCTAGGGGTTCATTTCTTTTCAGTTTTTTTATGTCTAAAAGCGGTACATGAAAATTTATTTTACAGTACAATAGTATGAGTATAATAAAGTTTGAAAACAAAATCATTTACATATAAATTGAATAAATTAAAAAATCTATAAATTTAAAAACACATGTTTTTAAATACATGTTGGACACGTGCAGCTCAGCGACTATTTGACAGCTTCAGGCAGGTAATAACATTTATTGCAGAAAGGAACTTACCTTTTTCTTTCTGCAATTACCATTTGCCTGATCGTCATGTGTCCAAAGTGGGACGTTTCCCTTTAAAGCTCACCTGGAGTTTTCGTCCATTGGTCTGGTGCTCCTGTTGTATCTTTTACCTGTTAGACTTTAGCTACATAAACATGTTGAACTTTTCTCTACAAAAGACTGAAAAATGCATGAACGAGCGCTGTACATACTGCGCAGTTCTGCTGTATGGAAAGGGGAAGAGGGAGAATGAGTGAGCGGCAGCCCATTGCGCTCTTCTACCTTCACTTGTTTTACAGTTGCTCGTCATTCGTGGATTCGTCCTGGCGGCGGACGAGCTTGTACACAAACCAGATTATCATCCAATACCAGCCCTGGAGCGATAATTGGACGAGAATCGTCTGACATGTGTACGTAGCCTTTGACTCTGGATCCTGCAGTAAGGGTCATCTAATTCCCAAGATTAGCCCTACCAGAGCTATAGAATGGAGTGAATTTCCACAAGATTTTGATAATGGAAGATCCAGCTCCTATTAGACACATTTTCCAGCAAAATTGAAATGAAGCTTTAAACGTTCTTCAAAACTAAAAAGAAAACTTAAGTTGTAATTCCATTGAGGGTGGCAAGACCATGATGTATACTTTGTTGTGGAATTTATATGTTTTTGTATTTTTCAAGAAAGCATTTTAAAATAGTTTTTTTTGTATATATTTATTTGCACGTCATAAAATAAAACAACATTTATAAAAAATTATATTATATGCTGACATATTTATTGTCTACATCGTTATTTCCCAGCCAGGGTTCCTCCAGAGGTTGTTAGGAGTTCCTTGAACAATGAGCAGTTTGTGCCACTCAGGTCAGTCAGGTCTGTCACTGATGATCTATCTGTAAGGGTGACATTCTTCTCACTGGCCACCATGATAATGTACTGTAAGTTGTGGATATAGTAATTATAGTAGGGGTTCCCTTGGACCTGAATGTTTTCTCAAGGGTTCCCCCATGTTACTGTGGTTGACAAAGACTGGTCTACAATAAATGGTCAAAAGTATGTGGAATCCAGACTGATTAAGCCATTTCTTTATGGAGCTGATGTGGTGCATACATAGTCATGCTGGAACATAAAGAGTGTTCTCTAACTATCACAAAGAGGGACAACACCATTGTCTTTGTATGTTGTATCAACATCCAAATTCATTAATTTTACTATAGGCAACCAGAAAAGCTGATTGGCTGCTGGTAATCAACAAGCCAATGGGCCTAATTTATTAAAGCTCTTCACGACTGGAGAGGATGGCATTATCATAGGGGAACCTGGGTGATCCTTCAAACCTGGAATGGATTCCTTAAAAATCATTAGCTCATAGTTAACAGATGTTTTCAATCCTGGAGCAGATATTTTCCAGCATTGCTGGATCACACAGGTTTTCGCGTAATAGTCTATCCTCTAGTCTAGAAAAATGTATCCAACGTTGGATATCCCCTATAAAGCTATTTGTCAACCCCTAGATTTAATAGACAACCAAAAAAAAAGGAAGATTGTATCTGAACTGATATGAGTCCAGCAATGGGAAAAAACTGTGTTTTTGGCATTCAACATACATCAGTTTCATAAAACTATAATAATAAGGTATTCCAAAGGGGTTTATACGATTATTTTGTAATACTAAAATACTATAGGAGCAGAACAAATATGTCTCAAACCTGACACATTTTGGCAAATTAGGCTTCTCATTAGGCCTCCTCTCTGGTATTCCACTAACCCGACTCTCTCCTCTACAGTCTATTATGAATGCTGCAGCCAGACTCATCCATCCTTCCCTCCGCTCCTCTTCTGATGCATCTCTTCATTGGCTTCCATTTCACCTTAGAATCAGATTCAAGCTCCTGTGCTTTGCCTTCAAATCCCTCCACAGTTCTTGTCTCACTTACCTTCTGACCGATAGAAAAATACCTCCCTATGCCACTCTCTTGGCTCCTCCAATGATATAATAATGGCTTCCTCACCCATAACCTCATCACACGCACGGCTCCAAGACTTTTCTACAGCTCCCCCGACTCTCTGGAATGGTCTTCCTCATCCTATTTGGCTTGCTCCTACTTCATGCACATTTAAAGAGCCCTAAAAACCCATCTTTTCAAACTTTCCATCTTCTTTTGTCTCTTAAAACCCTCACTACTCACCCACCATTCCATATCCCCCCTCCTTTTGTGTGTTACTTTCCTACTTTTTAGATTGTAAGCTCTTCAGGGCAGGGTCCCCCTTCACCCTGTGTCACTGTCTGTATCTGTCTGTCATTTACAACTCCTATTTAATGTGCAGCACTGCGTAATATGTTGGCGCTATATGGATACTGTTTATTATTATTAGCAATAATAAAAACAGGCTTCTTTAGACGAAATCAAGACAAAAAGGTTCAACTGTATAAAACAAACACATAATATATGTCTTAAAAATGTATGAAATATCACAAGGTTTACACTGAAAAAGGCTGTGGGCTGATTCATTAATAGAATAGTGAACGTACATGCATGTGTAAAATCTGATTTTACGCTATAGTTCTCTAACATGTGCAGGTCTTGTCCTTCCTCCAGACTGTAACTGGACAGTAAAATGATAAATGGCACTTTAATGTGATTGTCTCTCTGGTCTCTACGTCTATCTTCAGCACAACTGTAAAACTAAATCAATTGTATGTACTTCCACTGCTTACATTTACACATCAATGATCATTTTGTTGATTATGGATCTCTAATAATTTATGTTTTTTTATTTGTCTAGAGTTTAGGTTTAAGGAAATTTTACTGCACAGTCCGTACAATCTTTCCCCTCTGCAGATAAGACACACTACGCATATGTGACCACAGGAACTAAATATAGAAGATGTAAGGGGGAACTTTTCCGCCCATGAAGGTGTTTGGCTTATTGTGCAAACATAAATGTGACAGCAAATGTTTCTTCTAACTGATTTCCAGGTAAGCAGAGATCCAGTTATAATTGCATATATGGGAGCCGCATAACCAGCCAAATGATTTTTCTTGCTGTATATCTATACAGCAAGAAAAATCGTTTGGCTGGTTATGTGGCTCCCATATATGCATGCATGATGAATATGTTTCATGACCTTTTAACATGGGGGAACCCTTGAAATAACTTTCAGGTCTGCAAGGTACCCCTTCTATAATTACTATATACACAGCTCACAGTATATCCATGTGGTGCTCATTGTTCTACATTGTTGACCAGTGGGAAGAATGTCACCCTTAAGCTAGGTACACACGTGCAACTGTTCCCTTCCGATAATTGTCTCAGGGCCGATATCGGATGAATCGTATGTGTGTACAGCGCTCTTCGTCCATCGTCTGAACGACCGTCCTGGTGGATCCATGGACGATGATGGACAACGAACGATCCTAATGGAAGTGAAGGGAGAGAGGAAGGAGTGGGGTGCCGCACCGTCGTTCTCCCCCTCCCCTCTCCATGGAGCAGAACAGTGCTGTATGTACAACAACAACGACAATTATTGCACGTGTGTACATAGCCTTACAGAAGCCAAAAAGATAATTCCTGTCTATTAAATTGATCTGAGAGTCATAAATTTCTCCAGGAACCCCTAGCAATCTCTGGCTCCATGGAACCGTGATTGGGAAGCCTTGATGTAATGTAAAGACCTGCCTAACTTTATCTGCCTTGAATGCATTTTGTAGGCAGTACCTTGCATTGCACAGTTTTGATAAATTTAAATGCTGAAAGAGATTTTACTATGCAGGGGTAATATTGCTGCACCAAATCAAGAAGTATTTTTGTCACCAGTGATAGGGCATTTTTACTTCCAATTTCCCTTCTAATTTACTATGTCATTGGCCATATAAAGTGGATCTCTGGGCAAACTGCTTACATTTATAACAGCTGTTTTACCTGCCAAAAGATTTAGGGTATGTATCCACCCATGTGATCCTAAGATTAGCACAATCCAGATAACAGAATCAGGCTGGTGACCTTACTTATACCTTTAATACATATTATTATTACACAGTATTTATATAGCACCATCATATTACGCAGAGCTGTACAAAGTCCATAGTCATGTCACTAGCTGTCCCTCAATAGAGCTCACAATCTAATGTCCCCACCACAGTCATATGTCTTTATTACAGTCTAAGGTCAATTTTGGGGGGTATCCAATTACCTAACTGCATGTTTTTGGGATGAGGAAGGAAACCGGAGTACCCGGAGGAAACTAATGCAAACACAGGCAGAACCTGCAAACTCCATGCAGATAGTGTTCTGGCCGAGACTCAAAGCTGGGACCTAGTGCTGCAAAGGCCATAGCACTTCCCTCTGAGCCACCGTGCTTGGTCACCTTCCCACCCCGATCTGATCTGATAAGAATTGGTTCCTAGCTCAGCCCTCCCCTCTTTCAGGGATGATGCCACGAAAAATGCATACAAACACTAGAAATGGGATTATTTTTATTGAATATGTAACTGTGAAATATATAATTCCAAACCCATGGGAGAGAGACAAGGCAACTAAAGAGACATTAGGGAGAGTGTCTAATAACACTGATGTAGGGGTATTGTTGCTGCAATTACACCAATGTCGGGGTATTATTGCCACACTGACACCAATGTCGGGGTATTATTGCTGCACTGACACCAATGTCGAGGTATTATTGCTGCACTGACACCAATGTCAAGGTATTATTGCTGCACTGACACCAATGTTGGGGTAATATTGCTGCACTGACACCAATGTCGGGGTAATATTGCTGCACTGACACCGATGTGGGGGTAATATTGATGTACTGACACCAATGTTGGGGTATTATTACTGCACTGACACTAAAGCCAGGATATTATTGCTGCACTGACACCAATGCCGGGGTATTATTGCTGCACTAACACTACTGTTGGGGTATTATTTCTGCACTGACACCAATGCCGGGGTATTACTGCTGCACTGACACTAATGTCGGGGTATTACTGCTGCACTGACACCAATGTGGGGGTATTTTTGCTGCACTGACACCAATGACGGGGTATTATTGCTGCACTGACACCAATGTCGGGGTATTATTGCTGCACTGATACCGTTGTGGGGGTAATAATGCTGCATTGTCACTTATATAAGTTATTATTACTATACTGACATCATTGTTGGGTCTTTATTGCTAAATTGTTTCCAATGTGGGGGGTTTTTTTTTGCACCGACACCAATGTGGGGAAATTATTGTTGCAATGACTCAAATCCAGGGGTATTACTGCTGCACCAAAAAGAAAGTATTATTGTGGTCACTGACAACAGAGTGGGGGTAACAATTGCAGCCACTGACACTGGACCTTATTACACTTTCTCTTCGGTGTATGTTGTGGTACAATGCAAAATGTGGAATATTTTTGGACACTGAGGTTTGGTAAAGCTCAATCCTTTTTGGATGGGCTGCCTAATGAAGCATTGCACCACAATTCACAATTATGTTGTTTTGGCAAGTCAACCATCACTGGTGTACAGGATTCAAAACTATAACTATTCCAAACTATATGGCATTGTAACTCACATTTATATTCCTGATCAAACCTTCAATCCTGATCAGGAGTGGAATGCCTTGGTTATGATTATTTTGATGTTTTAAAACCCTGGTCTGGTGGAAAAAAACTTAAATTTAGCATATGACTTTAGACATATTCCAAGTATGCCAACCTGCTTCCTCTAAAGATGGCATTTCTGTAGTTTTAATAGAAACCTGTTCCAAGGGATGATCCTATAGGACCTATGAATATAAAAGGGGCTTCAGGCTCTCCAGCAGAATAATGTTTGATCCAAAGATCCTGATCCTCACTTTTGGTAGTAGTCATCACTTTTAAAAAAGTCCTCCTATCACCATGATGATTAGCACTTATCAAGTGAAGAGAGCTTTTGATTACCAATTTGGGGTAAATATGGGATGACCCTGACATCGCCATATGTAAGCAAAGAACGCACCCTGCCATGTCCCCAGTTAGATCCTGGATAATCCACATTTATTTTCTCATGACATTTAAGCTGATTTTGTAAAGAGCTGGTTGCTATCAATTTAATAGTTAACGAGTAAATGTTTTACAAATGCTCCATTCATCAAAACACAAATTAATACTCAGAAATTCTCTTTAACTGTTTTGCAATATTCACAAATTGTGCAACACAATTCTAATGACAATAAGACATCAATATTCTTTATCCAGCAATGATCCCTCTTTGAGTTCTTCCTGCTTTTCTCTTCCTCTTTCCTGAAGGGGAATATGCTGCTGGAATCACCATGGGACACTTGGGATTATTTCTAGTAAACGTATTTGCATACCACATTTTACTTTCATATATTCTATTTAAATTTCCCCCAACCTTCTTCAGATTGAGGAAGACAACTGAACAAATTGGTAAAAAATTTCAACGTGTCTGGAACCATTGGTGACTGAATTAGGAATCAGAAACGTACAAATTAGTTATTTACATGGGGATGTGACGCAATTTGGGGATCCAGGCAGACAGGATTTATGCAAAAATGAATTTGCATCAAACCAGTAAATAGTAAACTGACATTTTGTAATGCAAAGATTTGTAATGGAACCCTGCATGGTAAGCAGCAATCAGGCACATAGCAAATTGCTATGCACTCCGGAGTGGCAAACTTTGCCTTTGTGTTTGCAGTGGCAGTGCCATTCTTTTTACAAAAGAAACTGGATGGTCAAAAGCAACATGTCACTCCCAGGAACCAAGCAGCCTCCCCACTGCAGCACAACTGCAAAAGCTTGCAAATTATTATTACACAGTATATATATAATGGCGGAATATTACACAGCATTGTACAAAGTCCATAGTCATGTTACTAGCTGTCCCTCAAAGGGGCTCACAATCTAATCCATACCAATACAGTCAATTTGGGAAGCCAATTAACCTAACCTTTTTGTGAGCGATAACCAGGGTACCGGGAGGAAACCCATGCAAACACAGGGAGAACCTGCAAACTCCATGCAGATAGTGTCCTGGCCGAGATTCAAATCTGGGACCCAACGCTGCAAAGGCCAGAGTGATAACCACTGAGCCACCATGCTGTCCAATGTGTACAAAATTAGGTTCCCAAACAGTTAATTAGGAACAGCTGGTAGTGGTTAGGAGCACGGTAGAGCATGCAGTACAATATTGTGTTACCGCAAGTCTGCAAAAACTTTTGCTTTGCATCGCAGGGGTTCCATGGATGGATGGATTTGTATGTTTGCATGGGAGGCACAGAGAAGAGGTTAGCACTCTGGCCTTTGAAGCGCTAGGTCCCAGGTTTGAATCTCAGCAAGGAGACTATTTGCATGGAGTTTGTATGTTCTCCCTGTGTTTGTGTGGGTTTCACCCAGGTTTCCTCCCACATACTAAAAACATGCAGTTAGGTTAGTTGGCTTCCTCCCATATTGACCTTGGACTGCATTAATGACATATGACTATGGTAGGACATTAGATTGTGAGGGACAGCTAGTGACATGACTATGGACTTTGTACAGTGCTGTGTAATATGTTGGTGCTATATTAATACTGCATATTATTATTAATAATAATATTCTTAAGGCCCTCTGGTTTTCTCCTACATATCAAAAACATGGTAGGTTGATTGCCTCATCTGTTGTGGATGTTAGATTGTAAGCTCCTTTGAGGAACAGTTTGCGACATGGCTATGGACTTTATTAAGTGCTGCATCATAACTCTGCACTTTATTATAATAAAGCTCAACTCAATCTTCTAGCAAATAAAAAACCCTGCACAAGTGACAAACTTTGTCACTTGCAGATTCATTGCTCCTTCCAGTGCTGCTGGTCATTCACCAGGATGAATGATATCCATCTCCATCGAGTGAGCTACGGGTATCAAAGGCTCATAACCTGGGGTATAGAAAATGCTGCAACATATGGTGCTTTACCTTAACCAGAGCCATTTTCTCAGCTATCAGACCTGGCCACAAGAAAGAAAACCAGCACATGATGTGAGGACTACCATTGTACAGGTATACTAAAAATGTTTTAAAACACTGGGTAGTTGGTGTCTATAAGGAGGGAAGAGGTAACCAGAGATGTTCTCAATTTGGTAATTGCTGAACCTAACATAAAACTGTAGACATTTTTTTCCTTGGATGGATTAGACTAGGAACATCTAGAAAGTTGCATTGCTGTCTGCCTCATTAGGACACAAACCACAAATTCTGCCAGTTTCTAAACATCACTGTCTATATAAGAAAACAAGTTTGTGTTGCTGCCCGTGTCTTGTTTAAAGGGAACTTAATTCCGTTGTTCTGCTATAGACACCAGACAGGAAATGATGAGATGGAAACTAAGGTCCCAAATGGGCACAAGGACTGCAATTATGTTTGAAATCCTAACCCTGGACATGGCTGGTATTGGGCTATTTATGCTGATCAAATGGATTTCAGTAGTTGTGCACTGAAGCAGACCACATTATATAGGGGCATAGAGGTGGCCCCTGATGATACCCTATTGAGTGAAATATGTTGGGCAGAACTTGTGATGCCAGACGCTGTACAAGTGGAAGGTTGGCACAGAGGGGTAATATAAAGGTCTAATTATGCAGCTCAAATTCAACATGATGATCGGCAAGTGGAATATCCTTTTTTGAACCCATATATATTTGGTGAGGTCAATGGACTGGGGGCAATGGTCACAATATAAGGGATATCTGCATAATTTTTTTTAATTTTAGGATTTGTATTTCAGTCCATCTACATAAATTCTGATATTTATAACACTCTGTAATATGGCACAACTCCAAAAGTCAGTAACAATTACAAGATCTTATCCATTCCCCAGCCTGTGGTTGAATATTGAAAGCAGCAGCAGATTGATGGTTCATCTCTCTTCATTTTTCCTCCCTAAAACTAAGTTGGGCTGTACAGAAGGCCAATCTCAAGTCAAATTCACAAACCTATGCTGTGTGCATAAAAAATAAATTTACAGATGTGGCATTGACTACATAGCTGCATTCATGTGTCTTTCATATGTGCATAGGGTTCAGCTTAGCAAGTTTACTCTTCTATTTCCTTGAGGTAGCTGACTGTTTTGCTGAAAAACCCTTAGATACGCATGTACAGTTCCTTGTTCTGCAATCTAGATCAAGTGCAACATCATTGGGGAAGTCTGCAGGTCACCGCAGGGTAACACAAAAAAAGGATCTTTATTTCATGATGGCGTCCATGCATCACTCTGAATCATTGGAATGTTTTCAGCCTACAAAGGGATCACAGGGCTTGGTTTACGACAACTGTTTTATACAATTGGTTTATACTGAGTCTGGGAAATTTAGGAAAAATTAGTAATGGGTCATAAGCTGCTCTGCATTGACATGAGGCATCAATTAACAAAGCTGTATGGTTCAACTAATGTGGAACCTTCATTGTAACTAATCTAAAATTACCCTATCTTATGAATAATACTTCTGAACTGTGACATAGTTACATAGTCAGTTACATTGAAAAAAAAGACATAAGTCCACCAAATTCAACTAATATGGAAATAAACAAATCCTAGATATAAAACCCTATAAACATAATTGATCAAGAGGAAGGCAAAAAAAACCCTTTATAAACCCTGGTTCAAATTGCTCCAACAGGGGAAAAATTCCTTCCTGATCCTGTGAGGCAATTGGATGTTCCCTGGATCAACAGTCCCTGTTGTCTTTACTTTAAAGCCTTAATCCCCAGTTATATTCTGTGCTTCTAGAAATCATCCAGCTTTTTCTTAAAACAATTTATAGAACTTGCCGAAACTACTTCCTGAGGGAGCCGATTCCACATTTTCACAGACCTTACAGTGAAGAATCCCTTCCTTATCCGGAGTTTACACTTCTTTTCCTCCAGACGCAAAGAGTGCCGTCTTGTTATTTGTAATGACCTTACAGTGAAGAATCGGGAAGTGAGTTCTCTAAATATGGACCATTTATATATTTATACAGGGTGATCATCTCTTCTCAAGGGAAAATAGATTCAGTTCAGCTCATCTCTCCTCATAGCTGAGCTCCTCCATTCCTTTTATTAGTTTAGTTGTGCTTCTCTGCACTCTCTCCAATTCAAAATTATCAGTGTTTTAGATTTTTCTCCATCAAATGCACATTTGCTTTACAATCCTGTTTAATGTGATTTAAGCTGCGGGACATTGCACGTTATCCTGGTGGTAGTAGCCATCTGAAGATGGGGACACTGGGGTCATGAACAGATGGATATGGTCAGCAACAATATTAAGGTTGGCTGTGGCATTTTAACAAAGCTAAATTGGTACTAAGGGGCCCAATGTGTGCCAAGAAAATATCTACAACACCATTATACCAACACCATACAAGGCAGGATGGATTCATGTTTTCATGTTGACACCAAATTCTGACCCTACATGAATGTTGCAAAAAATGAGACTCATGAAACCAGGCAATATATTATCAATATCCTCTTGCCCAATATTGGTGAACCTGTGCAGACTGTAGCCTCGGGTGCCTGTTCTTAGCTAAAAGGATTGGCACACAGTGTCGTCTCTTGTTGTTGTAGCCCATATTCTCCAAGGCTGGACATGCTGTGCTTTCAGAGATGCTCTTCTCAGTGGGTATTGGAGTTACTATTGCCTTTTGATCAGCTTAAACCAGTCTGGCTATTCTCTGACTTTCAGCATCCATTTCACCCAAGTGCCCTTTGATGAATATTTTTCAGACTATTCTCTGTAACCCATAGAGATGGTTTCTGTTAAAATCCCAGCAGATCAGCCGTTTCTAAAATACTTAGAGCAGTTCGCCTACCACCAACAACAATGCCACGTTTTTAAAGATTTCTCTAATAAACAGGATCCCAAAGGTAAAGCTGGAAGCCAGTAAACATACAGATTCTCTGCAAAATCTACCACATCTCCCAGCTTAGTTAGGTGCAAATTCCATCCTGCTGTAGTCTAATTACTTAATAACCAAATAGCCACTGCTAAAAGCTGAAACCCCCTTTAAGATTGCTTCACTTTATTTTCTCTTTTGTGCATGAAAAAAATAAAAGAAAAAAATAAACAAAAAAAAAGAAAAAAAAAGACACAATTACAAATAAAATGCTTATATTTTATATAAAAATGTCTTTCAAAGTAAAGTTCTAAAGGCATTTGAGATCTATACACAAAAGCACCAAAAGATACTGAAATAACAAAAATAAAAACGAAAAAAAAAAATTCAGTGCAAAATGTTTAAAAAAATAATTGTAATCCTATCAAACACTGGAATTTCTCCCCTCAGAGACCGAGGAACACATAACAATTTGCAGTTTGTATAACTGAACATGAACTCAATAAGCCAACTTGGAATAATTGAAAAAAAAAAAATAAGTAAAAAAAAAAGAAAAGCATAACGTTATGCAAATAATTTTTGATGCATTTTCAAAAGGCAGTCATTTTAATTCTAGACTTGGATAATTCATGTACATGACAGACGGATAATCCACAATGCTTGTCATAAGTTTTATAGCACACAGCTAATAATATTAATAATGATAGTTATTATATTCCTCTAATAGACCGGACAGTAGGTTGCTAAAATGTGCTTCTTGGGTGCCGAACACAGATGATCGGCGCTATTAGTTAACAGCCATTCTCTAGAGTCAAAAAAAATGCCTAAGGCACCGGAATTCCAGAAGATAAAATTTAAAAAAAAATCAAAATAGAATAATCAGATTTTCGTCTTCATCCCTGAATGATTTTTTACACTTTTGTTGACGTACGTTGAAGAGCGCCCACCATGATGAACCGACACTGAACGCAAAGTTTGGCAATAGGATGGCAGCTAGAAGGAAATAAAAAATAATACTACTAAATCGCAAGTCACTGCTGCTTGCATCCTTCCTTCTTGTCTTTGGGTTTATTGCGTCCAACTTTCTCTGCTTGTCGCTTTGTCGGTGGTATAAATATTGGATCGGTGCCATCGTCCATAAAGTCGTACAATCCATCTACCGGGACGGGTTGGGTCTGTGCCGAAACTGGAAATTCTGTAGATGCGATGTAGATGAGATTTTGTCATTTATCAGAAGATGCATTAAAATGTTGATCAAAGAACTATGCTGCCTTAAATACAGAGTACATATCTCACAGCATTATGTTTGACCTGGTGAAACATTATATTCTTCACAATATGAGCGTTTCTTCTTCAAGGGTTAAACAGCTATATAAAATAATTTGACATAATAATATTCGAGATATGGGCATCCCTGCTCACGCTATATTTTGTTCTTACCAGCTTAAATTTTAGGGTTTTCAAATGACATAAAAAGGATTTTAGCAATCCCTTTGAAGAAGCAGTTATTCATAGTTTGAAAAACTGCGAAACGCGTGGACATTTCACTGATTGTAGAAATACGTTTTTTGTCCCAATACAATTAAAGGTTACATATAGATCATTTACCTTTCCTGTCTGATCTGTATCTGTTTAATGTCTTTGTTTACTTTCTATATGTATGGCTTTTTAATGGATTGATTGGAATAAATATATGGTTTCATCAGATCCAACTGATCTTTTGTGTACAATTACGTTACTACTCACCACATAGCAGACAAAAAGACAAAGATGGGTAAAGTAGATTGGACTAAGGTAATTGGTTTTGTAAAGTAGAGCAGAGCACAGTCCAGTGTAAAAGAGTACAGCGTACAAGAATAGTGCAAAGTAGTGTAGGGAAATGGGGTGTAGCATTTGGTAGGGCAGAAAGGACTGGAGTACAGCAGCAGTACACTAGGGTGGTGGGAAGTGGAGCACATCAGGAAATTGGGGAGTGAGTGAAATACAGTAGAGCAAAGAGAAGTGGAGTACAATAGGCTTCTGGGAGGTAGCATACAGTAGTAGCAGAGACTGGAGTGGTTTAGGGTAGATGGTAGCAGGATACAGTAGGGTAAAGCAAATTGGAGTACAGTAGTGTAGGGTATTGAGGGATGAAGTACAGTATGGTGATGGGTAGAGTACGGTAGAGTGGCAGGGTGATGGTAGGGTATAGGCAATGGGGTACAGTAGGTGATGGGTAGAGTATGGTAGAGTGGCAGGGTGATGGTAGGGTAAAGGGAATGGGGTACAGTAGGGTGGAGGGGAATGTAGTAGAGCTGAGTGCAGTAAAATGAGTTCTAGTAGGGTGATGTGGAAATGGAGTATGGTAGTCGGCAGAGGAAGAAAGTGAAGAGAAAGCGTAATATGCTCCTACCAAGTAAAGTGCATTAGGGTCGTGGACGGGGGAATGGCGAAAGGTAGAGATGAGTACAGACATACAAATGGGAATATACATATGGGGTTTGTGTAAAGTGCAGATTTGCAGACTGACAAACTAGATGGCTAAAATTTGGTTATTTATCTTCTTTGGTCTAATAATCTGGTAGTACAATTGTTTAAAAGTCCTGTTATCATAGGGTGCATTGTAAATAATTAATATTAGGTTTGTATTGTGAGACGCAGTCTAAAAAAAAGCAGCTAAGCTGACTTCAAGCTTACAAGATCACATCAGGAATATGGAGAGAGTTACAGAATATTCCAACGTTATGACTGGTATTCAAAACGGGAAGTAATACATTTTGAGTATAAAAACAGATCACTACACACATCATGAGCAATGTGACTTTGTGCACCTTGAGAGCAGACGGTGAACACTTCTGGATGTGACTCCTTCTTGGATTTGAATGTTGGATCGAGTTCCTCTGCGATGTTCCTGGGTGAGCGCAGCCTGTCAAGAATGTTAATCAGAATGAATTATTAATATCCTTTGTAAATCAGGCAGCCTAGACAAATCTACTAAAAGTTAGAAGCTGGCAAGTTTGCAGCTTTGGTCTCATAAGAATCTCATATGTAACATTTGTCGGCTGTCATACATTTATACCATATATATTAAAACTATAGTCAATTTTTTCCCTCTGCTCAATTTGCCACATCATTATTACTTACTAGGAACGTAATTTGTCAAAAAAAACATTTGAAACTTTAAATTCAGATTTTTTTCAGTCTTATAGGGAGCTGAACCAGCAGAAAGTATTACATACTTAGATCTTAACTTTGAGCAGCATGTTTTTTCGTTGTATTGAGAACATTGCTTCCAATTGCAGCGTAAACCAAACAGGAACACTGCAGTGGGAGATAAAAATGTTTTATTTTTCCTTTTTTTTTTTCTAGTTCTCCCTCTGAACAGGATATAACCTAACCATGTATTATGGTGATGGACACCTTTATTGTACTGTAGGAGAATTGTTATTTTTTCTACATGACATCATTTTGGGACAAAGCCTAGTATGGTAACTATATGGGCAATATTAAGGTAGAAGAAAGACTTATTGTATATTGTGCCAGACTGTACTTCTGCTTTAAAGTCCAGCCTAAGCTTTAATGCTTTAGCCTGGGCATTCTAATATTTTTTTTCCTTGTATTTATTTCTCCTGGCATAATCTGTCCTCAGTTTGTCCCATCACTTTTTTGTTTGGGCATTACTGGGTAAAAGAATGAGGGGGAATGTCACAGAGAGCAATAACAGAAGTTTGATATAACCAGAACAATGCATAATTATTTTTATTTTAGAAGCCTGTGGTTAAGAGAAGCCCACAGGTGTTCAGTGAACAGAACAAAGTTTTGGCTTGTTATGCGTTGAGCAAAAATGTTTCTACCTGGTGCATAGATCCCTAGGACAGACAAGAAATAGGTTACCCTTAGATGGACACAGGTAGAATAAAGGGTCCAATGACACCATAATCTAGGCTGCACCCCGATGCTAACATGCAAAGCTTTGTACAGTCTCAGGGATTTTGAGACGCATGCTTTTAGCTTCTCGTGCACAACCACAGCCTGCCCTGAGCAATAACTAGCACATACTGAATGTAATGAGTACACTTCATTCAAGATTTCCACCGACTGATACTGGGACACAGCCTACAATGTGTGGGCCATGGATATTTTTAGCAATGTGATTTCTCAAAAGTAGTAAACTAACGTGCAGCAAAACCACTGTTAGCAATGAACCACCAGAAACCTTACCGCTTAGCAGAGGAGGGAAATGTGGTGCAGTCATAAGTTCCGTTCAGTGGGGGGGATGGTGGAGGGGTCTTGGTGTTAGGCCAGATTTGTGGAATGGAGACAGGACTTCATCTGGGACAGCTAAAGGTCAATGCCACCAATGCTGACCTTGCAATTATACATAGGTACTGATGGACTAAACTAATAATTGGCTTTCTGTTATACAGTTTGTCTCCCACCTGGGGGCTAAAAGGGATGATCCAGCCACAATCCTAACCTCAAAGTTTAACTTTATTCTGGTAAGTCTGATTTTATTCAAAGAGAAAATAACAGAAAATAATTTTAGTGGAGTGATTTAAACTTTTGACAATGGGTTTGATTTATTAAAGCTCTACAAGATTGAAGAAGATAGACAATCATGGGAGAACCCGGGTGATCCAACAAAATGAACAGATTTCTTAAAAAAATAGCTGGCAAATGTTTTCAATCCTGGACCAGATTGTCTAATGAATAAAGGTAAATGGAAGGGCGAAGAAAGAAAACATCGCCAACTCCCTAATATTAAATGCATGGGGAAAAATGATCATACTCCAAAGCAAGACTACAGTTACATTCTAACCAAAGAACGGAATACAGAGCTACCGAGCCGTAAAGAGAGAATTCAGAATATGAAGACTGATACAACATCACCAATTATCAACCTAAGGTTGTTAAAAAGTTATAAAGAGTTTTTTCTGTTTGAGCACTACCAATGCGAGTCTCCAGTATGATGTATCTCCGTATATATTCTCCCCTGAGAAAGCACTACGTTGGACAAAACGCGTCGGGAGACTTCTTATTTGATATTGGTTTGGTGTCATTTATGGACTTGCTAATTACCGTTTCTATAACAAGAATACCTTTATTGTAAAAACTTGATGATTGCATAAATGTTTGTATGTTTTTTTTTTGCCACAAAACCCCCATCTTTTTTACAATATCCAGTGTATACATGGTAACCGTTCAAGAATTTTTCCCTGTGCAAGCTTGGACCAGATCCATTGTAGGTTTTCTGGATCACCCAGGTTCTCTCAGGATAATCTATCTTCTCTAGTCTTGGAGAACTTTAATAAATCAGGCCCAATGTTTTAATCGCGGTCTGTGCTTTCCAGTTGTAATCTCCCAGTCATTTTCTTGTATGGGTGTCACAGGGACAAGAAGTAAGGAACCCCCACCATTAGGGACGTTATAAGAAGCAGAAACCTGCTAACATAACATCCAAAACTAAATAAACCATTTTGGCAGTAGTCAGGCTTTAAAACCTCTGGACTGCAAACTTACTTAGTCTGATCACAACTTGCTTCCACGGCTGACAGCTCCATTTTCTCAGGTGTGTGACACTCAGTCGGTGATGCCAGGCCCTCAGAGTCCAAGCGTCCTTGGTTATAAGAAGGCACTTCATTCTAAAAAAGAACCAAAAGATGGTTACCGAATCATCCCAGCCAACACAAATGTTCACAATCGCTGGTTATATCCACTTATCATTCTACTCCACCCTATAGGGGATGAAAGTGCTAAACTCTGGACAAGGAAGGGTTGGTACTACGATTGCAAACAATGGCCGATAAAATAATGAATAAATAATTAGGCCACTGGAAGGAAGGAATCTTAGTGAAACTCCATTAACCAATAGGAAACAACGTTTGTAGTTATCCCATATAAGCCTCCCATGTTTAGCCTGCTCTTGGGGACCACCATCTTGGATGTGACATTGGCAGCCCCAACATATTGTGACAATATACTGTATGTCCAGCCTCTCAATTATATGGCACAGCATGAACAGTTTATAACTTTATTTTTCAGACCATAGAGTGTCAGGAATGGCTGCACACATCCAAATACACAAGCATCTGATAGTATGCCTTTCCTTTACCGGTGGCCCTAAAGTGATGGCATTACCACATTACAACTGTGACTGCAGCCAGCATGCCAGTTCATTGGGGATGGCGAATGTCGTCCATCAAACCCTCAGGCGGTGACTGATCAATGACTGATCAGCTGCCCAATTACAAGATCTTCATTTGCTACAACGCCATTAAATGGCAAGCCTGCCTCTGGCATGTATGACTGAAGGTATAATCAGCATTGTTGGGCTTCTTCTTTAATGGGAAAAGAAGGAGGAAACAACAATCATTTATGATGCCTTTTCCCCATAAGCTGCAATCATTGGGTTTATTTTCAGCTTCCTGCTCAGTATCAGTTGAACAAATGTGGTTACTTATTAACGAGCAAAAGGGAACAGGCTTTTACAGAAACTGCAACTAGGTATCTATAAATGTCCATGCCTAATGCAGCAACACAGGAAATACTGTATTGCCTTCTTCTGGTAACTCACATAACTCGGCCCACCAAAATAGTTCAGGTTTTTGAGGTTAGCCGGCCCTGCAAACATTACATGGTATTATTTTCTGCTCATATAAAGCCCAGATTGAGCCATAGTATATACCTGCGGATCCAATCTTTATAGAACATGTAGACCCATACTGAATGGCACAGTTTGCTAAAGCACGGTGTATTATGGCCAAATGCAATTTATTTTACTTTTTTGTACTTTTCGTTTAAGCTCACAGTTGATAATGTCCTGCAGTCTCATTGCAGTAACCTTCTGTCTGCATTGCTCAGATGGGATTTGCTGATGGGGACAACAGTGGGCCATTTCTGTGCAACATGTATTAGAACAGTGAATTGCAGTCCAGGGCTGAAAGCCATGTGACAGGGTGACAATTGTGGACAGAGAACCGTCATCCTATAATCCAAAGCATCTTAATTTGGATGTCCATGGCAGGGATTCGTTTTAACTGAAAGCTGCAGATTTAAAATTGAACATGACTTTTAAATTGACATCGCCAAGTTAAAGCTCATATAAAGTTAAAGTAAACGTGTCATCAGTGAAATACTGGCATGGTCATCTTGCTTCCTAAGATACAAATTGCTTCATTGTTTTAAATACATTTTCAAACTACTGACCCAAAAGATACATGCAGCTCAGCCAAGTCAGAATTGCAGCTCCATGAATAGATATATAATATAGATTTATATAAAAATGGCATGGAGGCCAGAAGAGCAGCATGAGTCCGATGATTAGCATTTTCACAAGTGGTTAATGAAGGCAAAGGGACAGATCTGATGGGTCATCCTTAATGAAACCTAATAAGACTCAGTTGAATGGTTCACCATCCACACTAGGCATTGACTCACTAGGGAAAAAATATTGTAGCAATGAAGTGAAGGCACCAAGACATACCTACAGCAACCTCAAAAACCTTGTTGAGGACAAATCTTGTGCTGCTCAGCCAAGCAAAGCCACAAAACTTCCGGGCATTATCTGAGTGTATGGGTAAGCTCTGCTCCCACACATTCCTCTGATATTATAGTAAGACTTCCTTGGCCAGCGTTTGCAGACCGTGAATATTCTTAAGTGAATATAATAAAATGAAAAAACTTGCTCAGAGCTCGGCATGACAATGATTGGCCACTAAGCCCCCAAGGACTCTACAGTGAGAATAAAGGACAGGGCTGCAAAGTGATCCCGTTACTTTTTCTAGTCCAAACAACCCACAGCTTCACCAGCATTATTTCCATACCCTGACCATTAATACTTCCAACATGGAGGCACCCTGCTCTCTCTGCATTATGATTATTCTATACTAATCAAACTCTTTAAGATTTAAGCAGGTAAATTATGTACAAAAAAGTTTTAAAACTTTACTTGGGAATCGATAATCACCCATTGACGAGGCTTTACCTTTAATCCTAAGCTCTTTTTGTCGGAGAAGCTACAGATACTACCGTCATCATCGCTGTCCCCAGGCAGGTCCAGCTCCTCTGACCTTCGATGGGCTCTCAGCTCTTGCCGCTGGATGTACTTTGCGATCTCCTAATGTAGGACACACACAAGAGGATTACTGCAGTAGGTTTCACGTTTCCAATCAAAGCACCAACATTTGCCTATTGTAATTCTCCAGTAAATCCCGGGAAGACACAAGTAGCGAGGAATTATAAGGAATTATTTATTATTTTGTCTAGGTTTAAAAAACAGTATTATGGTTTATTTGTATGCCTGTTGGTGGTGACTGTCCTCTCCTTCCATCTATGTGACCGATATTTGTCTTCTTCATCTTCCAGATGCCTGGTTCCCCACCGCATGCTTTGATTTCTCCCTCCCAACCTTTTTTTTATAGAAGACAGAAATAATTAAGGGCCAGTTGATAGAACCACAGCCAGCAGGGAGAAACAGAAATTTGACACACCAGAAAGCATCTTAAATGAAAAAAATTTACAGAGAGCTTAGCTCTGCAAGCTGAAGGTTGGTGGTTGAACCGGGTAGTGCTAAAGGAGAAGTATCCAATTAAAAAGTTCCTATTAAAAAAATGTGGTGCAGCATAAACCATCTACATTGCAATTTTCATCAGTTCCCCTGGAAAGCCCTACAAATCATGCCAGTGAAATCAACCTATTGCAACTTTCTGTAATGGGATGACATTGATAGAGCATTGGTCCTGGATTCAGTGCAGAACGCATGTAGGTTGTGCCTGATGCACTGCAGTGAGATGAGAAGATGTTGCAGCATTAGCTATGTTGATTCATAGCTGTGGTTGATAGTGATAAGTGCCATTAACCTTTTTCTTTTCATTTGAAGCCAACATTTAAATGAATTTGATCCACAGACATTTGTATTGCTTTTATTAAATACCGTATTTTTCGGACCATAAGACACACTTTTTTTCCCCCAGAAGTGGTCCAAATATAGCCTACACATATGCTGTTAAAAAAAAAAAGTTTCTTACCATGTTTCTCTCCTGTGTGTGTCTCCTTGATGCTGGCTGCAGCACGTGTCTGCTCCTGGCTGCAGTGCAGAGTGAAACTGAAAGTAACAAGCCGACATTCTGCACCAGGAAGCAAGCTGCTGATCCCTGCCCTAACAGAGATCCCTACACATAATTACCGGTAAGTGAACAGAAGGGGACAATCAATGGCATAGAGTGATCAGAAGGGGACAGTCATTGCATGGAGTGATCAGATAGGGACAATAATTGCATAGAGTGATCAGAAGGGGACAGTCAATGGCATAGAGTGATCAGAAGGGGACAGTCATTGCATGGAGTGATCAGATAGGGACAATAATTGCATAGAGTGATCAGAAGGGGACAGTCATTGCATAGAGTGATCAGAAGGGGACAGTCAATGGCATAGAGTGATCAGAAGGGGACAGTCATTGCATAGAGTGATCAGAAGGGGACAGTCATGGCATAGAGTGATCAGAAGGGGATAATCAATGGCATTCAATGGCATAGAGTGATCAGAAGGGGACAATCAATGGCAGTAATTTTGTCTTTTGCTGACTTTATTTGTTAATAATGGTTCTAAATGCTGCTGTTTACTTTACAGGGTTGATTACATGTGTTTATGACTGTGATGTTGGTTTTTAATGCACAAAAAATATTTTAGGACACTATTTGTTTCAGAATCTCTTTTTTCTTCATTTCCCTTCTCTAAAAACTGGTGCGTCTTATGGTCCGAAAAATACGGTACATGTAATGGATTGAAAGAATAATTATAATCAAATTAAAAATCAAAAGGAAATCGAATGAAGCAATATGAGAGAAAGTAATTGGATTTTTCGCTGTGTTTGATTTGTGGTTTCTTTAACTTAATTGTTCAATTTGAATTGTTTATCTGTTTTTTTTTCAATCAAGATGGTCAATTGAATAAAATTTAGTTTCAAAATACTATATGTGTGGTCGTACAGCCTAACCACTGACCAATTGGGATGGTCCACACTACCTTTGCAGAGGCTCCCCTCTGAGTCTCTTCCAAAGTTCCAAGAAGTTTGATATTCATTAAGCATGTTCCCTGCAAAGACATTTGCTGAGCCCCTAACAAATCATACTTGGACGAGTTCATCCATCACTAGTGGTGAGCAACTGAAGGCTTCAATTGGTTAACAGGAGGAGGTCCTGTAATTGAATGGCACAATCACACAATGGGTTTTTAAGTTCAGCTCCAAAGGTAACACTATTACTGATTTGAGAATTTGCCTTCTTAAGTTTTGGATTTAATTGGCCTTTAAACTTGTTCTTACTTCATCCTGTGCGACCTGAGCTGCCCTGAAGTCCTCATGTTGGTCGTGCCCTTTCAGTTTTGCCTGCAGAAGATAAAAAAAAAAAAGAAGTTACTGGCTGTGGTTTTTCGGCATATAGTCGGTTAGATTAAGTACATTTACTTACTACGCGTTTCTCCTCCTCTTCCTGCAGCCGACGAGCCAGTTCTTCATCCTGTAGGAGCTGGTCTGAGCTTCGGACATGCAGTTCAGCCATCTTCCAGTGCAGAGGGTCTATGTCAAAGCTCGGCCCAGTCTCTTCACCTTTTTGGACACAAAATGTATCAGGTTATGCATATTCCTAAATTGGTTCCTTAGTACCTATTGGTGTGAACTAAGTAATGTTCAATTAAAAAAATATCTTAGCTCCTGTTAATGTAGATATATCAGAACCACATCTTAAAAGCCTGCTTCCCACACACAATGGACCTGATTTATTAAAGCTCTCTAAGACTGGAGAAGATAGACTATCATGAAAGAACCTAGCTGATCCAGCATACCTGAAAAGGATCTGGTCCAGAATTAAAAACATTTGCCAACTAAAAGAAAATGATTCTAAAGGAAATCTGTTCAAGTTTTATTGGATCACCCAGGCTCTCCTATGATAATCTATATTCTCTGGTCTTGGAGACCTTTATGTGCAGACACTTGGAAGACAATGCAGCACAAATGGAAAAAAAATCAATGTATGAAAGTGGAGAGGGACTTCAGTGGAAATAGCTGGCATTCCATAGTCAAACAGGGCTGCAAATGCTAGTTGGGAATTTATCATGGTATTTACCCTCCTTTTAAAAATGTTTTCTTTTGCATACCTAAAGTGCTCTTACTGTTAGTATTCCCTTTTCTAGAGTCTCTTTGCTGGACTTTCTCTATTTAAAATGTTTAATGAACGTGTATTTGCTTTTGTTAACCTTTCCTGAAAAATGTTATTTATCTGACTTCTCTTCTGTTCTGGCTTCCATGCCTTGCATCCTTTATATATTCATAGAGCTGCAATTCTGACAAACTCCCAAGTGCTTCTTTCCTCTGTAAGTATTCACTTTTTTACAGTCTTTTATCTTACCTTGAAAAACCCTGTTTAAAATGTATGTTCCCTTCATGTCCACCAAAGGGGTGGCTACACTACCTAGCATGGTCTCTCTATTGCCTAACCATAACCATCTTCAAATGCATGCTTCGGGGTGGGACTACATGCCAATACTCCGTCAGGCAGCACAAAGCACTGAAATAGAAATCATTTCCCAGCTCCACGCCCAATTGACAGCTATACCTTTGTACGCAGCCTCCCTTCCATCCCTATATTATAATTAGAGATGAGCAAGCGAGATTTTAAAATTCGATCCCACGGCGAATCTGGCTGTTCTTGCTTAACGAACATATAAGCGAGAACGGCCTGTGTAAATTCGGCCATCAAGATCGAATATTTTGGGACCTGCAAGAGCAATTAGGGGAGTGGAGCTGACAGCTCAGCTCCCCTGATTGATTTTGCAGCCCTGTAGTATGTGTTCTTGGATAGGGATTCTCTATCCAAGAACACAGGAGTACCGCGGCTGTGCTCATCATGAATGAATGCAGCCGTGGGAATCATTCTGTGATGATCCCCACGGCTGCATTCATTGATGAGCACAGCCGCGGTACTTACACTGACAGGAGGGAAGTACCGCAGCTGCATTCATGAATGCAGCTGTGGGAATCCTCCTGTGTACAATCCCCAGGCACTAGAGGTTAAATGAGGGCTTGATCTTCGGATGGGTCCGTGAAATCGGTTCGACAAAATTTCCCAGACCCATCAGAAGTTCGAGGAAATTTTTGCGAGAATGTCAGAGGCATTGTCGCTTATCCCTAATTATAATGTGATCCTAACAGTGCTAGATCATCTGACTGCTGCATGGCCTGTGCACTGCATACTTCCTGAGCAAAAGTTTGTGGAAGCTCAGGAAGAAAACTTTGAGGTACGTATATGGATATAGGGAAGAAAAAGAGTTTATTTGGAGCAAACTTGTGGTAGAGCCACTGAAAATAATTTGTAAAGTACAGCTTATTTTACAAAGTTCTTTCTGTTTAAAGTGGAACTAAAGAATCCACAATGTTGCAGGTTATTATTGCAGAGAGGAGCAAGCAATGTCCCATCTGCAACAATCCCTCCTACCTGCCTGATCGCTTCAGGAATCTGGCAAAAAGCTGAGCTGTGCATGCATAGAGTCAGCACTGGATGCTAGGATAATCCCTGTCAATCCCAGCTTCTGTATATGCTGGGAATGAATATACTTCCTGCAAGAGAACAGGGACAGGTTAGTATTGCAGGTTTCGTAGAGCTGAGGACCTGTTTTGTTAAAGGCATAGTGGAATTCTGGTAGATTTGGATTTTTTTCTACTTGCAATGTTTTTACTGGATCAGCCACATGGTAATGTGCATATCTAGTTGTACCGAATACTTTTTTGTCCAGTCATTTTACTTTAATCTGCACCAACGCATTTAGGCAAAATAGTAAACCTTGCATAGGATATGATTTTCAGTCAACCTTTATTACACCCCTTACACCGTCAAGTTGTAACATGACAACCAAATTTTTTCAGAAGTCACCTTTGTACGGAGGAAGGTCCTTATCTAAAGAGTGACTCTGGGGATTTATGCTTTACCGAGAACCAACATTGCGTTAATGTGAAAGAAAAAAAATATCACCTCATTAACTCTCCATAACTGCCGTAGCAGAAATAAATCGCGCTTGTAAACCTATCATTTGGTACTTAGAAGGAATCTGAAAGATGATTGCTTTACTTTCCTTTTGAAGGCTCCGATTGCACTGTCATTTGATGATTTCTTTATAAAATCCCAAGGGGATTTCTCTACCTGGCTTTGATCACAGAAAAGTCCCTGGACTGTCACAATGAGTAGAAAAGGCACCATTATGAGGCAATCCGAGTATTGTTAAAATGAGGGAAGGGCAGGGAATTAAAGGGTCATTCTATCCAAAGAGATATATTAGCTATAAATGCATTTGATCAGATCTTGTCTTAGATACTGCAATAGTGAGATCTGCCAGCCATAAATATGAACTTTGTTCCTTTCTTAATGAATATCAATGCTCTAGGTGGATCTCAGTCGTCTTGCCTATCTACTTGTACATGCATATTAATGCATAAGATTCAATGCACACTTGAACAGCAGAAAATATTTCCTTGATTTTATTATTCAAAAAATGTCAAAAAGTTTTAGCAGTTACTAAACTGAAAAAGAATGTTTTACATGGTCCAATTATGTGAAGAATCCTTCATATTCTTGGTACCGATTCGTTTCTGTATCCCTGAGAGTCCCTGCCTACTTTTGTGTAATAAAGGTGGTGGGAAACCCTACTAAATTTCAAAGCAATTGGGCAGACCAGGGGAATGCAGTAAAGAGATCAATACACTTAAAAATAGTCTAGCCTTTGGATCCAAAAAACAAAAGTTTGTGGGCCAATCCTTAAAAATGAATACAGTCACTACTTCTACAGTTTTTTTTTTACTACTACTCAAGTTTAGTTGCTTTATGCCTTTTTTAATAAATCTTTACAGTTTCTGGTACTGGTGACTTGATGGAGCAAAAATTTAAGAAAGCCAATGTGAGTACTGGTTCCAAGACCCCCCTTTATTGCCTAATCTACACCAACAACTTCTAAATCAGACTCTAAAGGATTATATAAAGCTTAGATTGTGGGTAAACCGAGTAGTCTTTCTGGCCATTAAAGCATCATTGTTCTTCCATGGCATTTGCAGATCACCAAATAAATGGACGGACTTGGCCACAATCCCAATCGTCGAAGACCTGTAAAATATAGCAGCCCCTGGCTCATTGCTGGTTTGGGAGCTTTACCTGTTAGTTTAAAACTCTACCAATATAATTTTACTCCATTACATATGATAAGTCCATAATTATAAGTCATCAGAGACATTTTTTAAGGAAGTACAAGTGACCATGGCCATATGTAAAAGGTGTTTCCCATTCCATCATGCAGCAGATTTGGAACCCTGCAGCAATCCCATATACCCATCATTGGGTTCCAATTCTCACAAGGGCTATGGATACCCGTGGTTATGAACTCCCACTTTGTGTTGTCTGGGACATTCTGGTGATGTTCCAAACAGATAAAAGAAACATTTCAATTCTAAAAATCCATAGTAGGCATGATACAAATATAAAGAAACCATGAAAACAATACAATTAAAAAGCAATGGACACTATTCAAAATACAGCAACATTGATACCATCGAACAGACAACCGCTGGTCTTCCCTACTGGACACAAGCTACTTTCCAGGACAAGTGACAGATACTCTACTATATAAAAGTCTTCAAATTTGTGGGCTCAGGTGTTTTCAAGGAAGGGCATGATTAACATTACAGCATAAAAGGCCATTTTGGATTATTGTGTTTTTTGAATATTGTGGTAAAAGCTTGGAGAAGACATTTTTCTGTCCTGGCATGACTATGCAACTGCAAACAAAGCCAGCTCCATAAATATATAGTTTTAGGAGTTTGTTGCCATTTTAAGGCAGGCCTTCTTGTACTGAACATTACTGCCTGACCTCACAAATGCTCTTTTGGCCAATGGGTACAATGTCCCCTAGACTTTTTCCAAAATCCTATAGAAATCCTTTCTAGAATAATGCTCATGGTTTTGTAATGTCCAACAGTCTATCATTTTTCTAAAACCCTACAGGGGTACAGTTAATGCCTACTGTGTTTTTAGAACATTCCCAAAACTTGAGAAGTTTTGTTTTATTATGAGAAGTTATATCTTTGTGGACTTTGAAATCTTAGCTGCTAAAAATAAAACTACCATACAGAACTTCCTGTACTAATATGATCTACTTAATACCTGTTCTCAAATCATGACTTGACATCCTAGAAGAGTGATTATTTGAAGATCGGTGATGATGATGATGATGGTGGTGGTGGTGTTCTCGATTTTGGTTCCATTGTGAACGACGACTTCTTTTGTCTCTAGCGCAATGTTCTGGGTAGTCATCGCTATCAGAGCTGGAGCGCCTGCACCGATCAGTATGGTGCTTGCAGTGTTTTTCACGGTGGCCTCGGATTTTCTCATCTTTGCGAACTTTATCCCTGTCATGGGTCGGAGTTACCTCAATGCCACTCGGATGGCACGGACTCCTCTCTGATGAGTGTCTAGGGTTTCTGTAAGAAAACTGCGCTTGATCTTTGCGACCTGACTCTTTCCACTGGTCTGAAGCTTTGGAATTTTTGGAGCCATTGCTGTCATAGTGGACTTGACCAAAGGAGACACGGTTGGGATGCATTCTGCTGGGGAGTTCCTCAGAACGTTTAGGCATATGCTCCCTCTCAGAGCTTCTTGGACCTCGTATGTAATCTGAGGAGCTTGTGAACTTAGAACTATCATTTTGAAAGGAGTAACTTTCCTCTTCGTCATCATTGTCCAAGAATGGCAAGCCACTTTGCTCTTGTTTACACATGCAAACACAAAGTGTAGGTTAGTAAGCTTTAGACACACATCTACAAAATGTCTACAAGCAAGAAAAGCCCTTGCATAACATCACAGAGAACAGATCTGACTAGACGGAAAGACAATACATTAAGTAAATGTGTATTAGCATGATCACAAGGAAATATTTGGCCTAAAGGCACATACATGACTCAACAGACAGAAATTATTGGCATGCAGACTCGTGCTGAAGTGGTTAGATCTTGCTGCATGCTTGTTAAAAAGACCTTTCTTGTGTTTCCTGTGCAATCTACCCCAATAAATCTTTTAGGCATTGCTGGAAGCTGGCAGGGTGGGTTACCCATTGGCTAGTGTTATAGTATCCTGACAATCCTGACGTCTCTGCACTTGAACCTTAGCTCCACTCATCCCTACTGAGTGGAGTAGGAGCAGTCAGATTCCAGATTCCATGGGTCCAGTGGGATTTATATAAGTAGACAATCCGGGAGGGTAGGCAACGCCACAATAAGTCCTGAGGGATGCAGGTGGCCACCAGGTGACTTAGTTCTACCAGTATTCACCCATAAGACAGATGGTAAACTTACCATCAAACATCTAAGGACTTTTAAGGCAAATGTTCTCATACAATTTTACTTATAAATTCAACAATATTTTTATTTATAATAACATACAGTCTTGTATAGGAAAAAAAACATTAATCCTAATTTTTTTTTTCTTGCTCAACGCATTTTGTGGAACCAGTCCACTTCTTCGGGAGAAGATTGGGAACTACAATTACATACAGAACATTGTTGAATTTTTAAACAAAACTATTTACCTTAATAGTTCTGATTTGCTTGATGGTAAATTTAGCATATCTGTCTGTTTTGGGATGAGACATTTAGAAACTATCTAAAAAATTGTTTGTGAAGCCTACAGCCCACAGTTAACAAATGGTTTTCATTTAGTTGCTTTATATATATGCATAAATTTATTTTACAGTATAATATATTAGTATAAGTATAATAAAGTTTGAAACACAAAGTCATGTAAAAATAATAAATTGAATAAATTAAAAAATCTATACATTTAGTTTTTTTAAAAATCTATATATTCATTTTTAAATTTTTTTTTCTTCAAAAATACATATTATACTCATACTAATATATATACTGTAAAATAAATGTTCTTGAAAACAATGTACTGCTTTTACACATATAAATCCAATGTATTGCATTCAATACAGTTATTTTGTATTGAATGCAATACAAATGGATTTTAAATTTCCCGCCCCGCCGGCAACGTACACATGCACCGACGTCACCGGGAACTCCCCGGTGACTCATCGTGTGCAGAAGCCGGCCGGAGGAAGAAAGAAGACGAAGATCGTGGCGATTGACAACGCAGGAAGCCGGCGGATCAGGTAAGGCTGTATTTACTATTACCTCCCATAGGATTACCTATTCCGAGTGTGACTCGGGGTTACCGCTTTTAGCAACTTTTTTCTACCCCGAGTCACACTCGGGGTTACCTTTAGGGAGGTAAAGACAACTTTGTATTCTTCCTATCATTATTAACTATTCATTGGAAGCCATCTGTCTACATTTTATGGCTTATATACACACACCAAATATTTTCCTATAACCACAGGCACAATTTTATTTTCATCATTATTATTACCAACTGGAAGCCAAATCATATTTTCCCTAGTGCTGAACCCAGAAGTTATTTTAGGCTGGGTGGGAAGAGGAGGGTCTCAGCTCCTGTATTGTGACACAACTAATTAATAATCACCCAAAAACAGCCGGGTGGTTACTGCAAAGAGCTGGGTGATGCACCCGGCTGGGGAGAACACTGTTCTTATTTTACTAATGATTGCATTTAAAGCACTGTACAGACTGTGAGAGCAGGGAGGTGTTGCTGTCCTGCCCTTACCATCATATACATTAAAGCCACCAAAACCTTCTACAGTAAATGGCTGCTGCAAACTAGTGAAGCATGCATTTGTAAAATTAATTGGCTCAAAATGGAGAGTCTAGTTTTATGGGCAATGGGCCATTTTTTGTGGCTGAATGAGTGGTATAACAATTTGCAAATAGTAATATAGTCCTTAATGATTTTGCTATTTTTTTCCATTAAATACCAAGACTGCTATCTTATAGGAAACTTTTGCTGAGATAATCAAAAATTCTCTGGCTGCCTTTCTGGATATTACTATATTATGAGCAATCTTTAAAAACATACCTTGTAGCCCATTCAAGGCCATTCATGTCAACAACAATCTTCCCATTGCACTATATTTGAATTGACTAAATTTTAGGCTATTTGTATTACCTTGTAAATTTTTTCTTTTATGAAAGCCCTGTAAATGCTGTTGGGTGCCGCCATATTGAATGTGACTCAAGTGGCTATGACTCTTTCCCCAGCATCTACTTACATATTTACATAGGGATGTGAGGGGAACTGAAGCTGGGTCAGTGCACAGTAAGTAGGGCTGTGTTAAGGAATTGACTCTCCTGGAATAGTCAAGTTCCAAGGCACATTGCAAGTGAAATAAAATGTAAAAAAAATATCAATTTCTGTCCATGCTGCCTTAACTGGCACCATATTCAAGAATTATACAATGCTGTCCACCTATTGATCCTGAGGAATTCCAGCATGCAAAATCTATTATAATAATATTGCAGAGAGAGGAAGGCTGCACAAAACACCACATTCTACAGCAGCCTTTCTCAACTTTTTTTTTTTACCATGGGGGAACCCCTTGAAATAACTTTCTTCAGGGAACCCCTCCTATAATTAATATATCCACAGCTCACAGTATATTAGTGTGGTGGTCATTAGAAAGAGCTCCTCTTACATTGCTGGCCATTGGGAGGAAAGTCACCCTTACAAAGCCAAAAAGATCATTGGTGTCAGTTAAATTGACCTGAGAGGTACAAATTGCTCATGGAACCTCTAACAACCTTTGAGGGAACCCTGGTTGAGAAACATTGATCTACAGAATGACTTGTGTCCTGCCAAGGTAGTGAATTGCTCATGGGACAGCTTACGCGCAGCACGGTCATTTTAAGTTTCATAATCATTTTTTGTAATATCTATATCTATAACAATAAAAGCAATGGAGGAAAATGTTTTAAACTTTTATTTCATATTCACTTCCTTTTAATCCGTGGCATTTTTCTGGCCCTCATTGTCAGATAAAATTACAATATAGAACTGTATTGAGCCAGTCACGCCCCGCTCTTCTTTATCTAATGCAGTAAATTTAGAACATAAGATCAAACAGTTAACCTTGCCCAATATTATTGCAAAATTCTGAAAAATTCCAGTGAGTCAATGCAGTACTCCCCTATCAAGTAGCACCCTTCATCATGTCTGAATCATATCTGAGCAGGTGGTACGCTGTTACATTATGAGTCGGCCCTGCAACCCCCTAGGGCCGCATGTCAGTAATAGATCATTCCTACCTGGCAGCCCCTCCTGAGCTTTCCGCTGCAGCTCTTCCTCTTCTAGCTGCTGAAGTCTTTTGGCAATTTCCTTTAAAACAAAAAGATAAAGATTGTGAATATGCATCAACAAAAGCGTCTTTCACTTGAGATTTGAATAGATCCTACATGTTCCAAAGTGTTGTACAAAGCAAAGTCAGCCATGGCTAAATATGGGGCAGGGTTCTATTAAAGAAACTGTTTTACTGTATTCAGTAGAGACATTTGCTCCTAGCTAGTTTATGATAGGGTTGGCTCTGGTCTCCTGCTGTTCCGCTGCTTCGATGGCTCAGCCATTCAAACTGCTGAAGCCAACGGGCAACCCTACCAGGCAGGCAAATGGCACTTTCAACTGCAGGAGCAGCCACCTGTGTACTGCTGTGGGCTCCAGGCTCCTGTTGTCCTGCTGCTCTGTTGACTCAGCAATTCAGACTCCTGAAGCCAGTGGGCAACCCTACCAGCCAGGCAATTGGCACTTTCAGTAAGAGGTCAGTAAACACAGTTCTATGCATGACAGTACCTATTTAGAACTGAAGCTGGCTTATTATCAGAAATTGGATTAACAAGGAAAATACTCATAAAACACATTCCAAACAAAGGTTTGCAGATTCCCCAGTGGTACAGTATGGGTGACTGTTCTAAGTTTGCATTTGACCTGCTTTGCATTTTGGATTCAGCAGCTCCTATTGAAGAGCGTTGGCATAGCAGGTCAAGCACAGCATTTTGCTTTATATTTCACTTTTAAACACACACATTTTAAGCACTACTGATTCACCCCAACCCTACTTTGGAATTCTGCATTTACACTCCCTGGACGAATGGCAGGTCATACGATGTGTTTGTCATATGAACGCAAAATGCAGCATCTGACAACAATAATCTTCCACACAAACCCTTAATCAGACCTAAAAAACAAGTGTTTCAACACATTATGAGACAGGCAGTGGAAACAATTAGTCCATAATTATGTCAGAGGGGCTAAAGAATAGGGGAGTTTGGTTTCGCTTCTTCTTACAACACGACCATAAGCAACTCTTTCCCAATAGGCTTTCTGAGGTCATGGTGACGGAGGGGCAGCGGATCAGCAAAAATACAAAAAGACTGTGAGAACTGAGAGTCATAAACATAACCACTGCTGCTCAATAGAAGTACTACAATCATTTACAATCTTACCCCGACCATTTCTTCTTGCTTCTAAAGTCAGTTTTGACAGACGTGGAATGCATTGTGTGCACCCAAACAAACCTGTTCTGCAGAGTGGATTATCATAGGGTGCTGAATGACAGTGCAAAATGTAATGAAAACAAAATCTTGCTGTTTTTTTTTTTTTTTAAAGCATCCAAAGGACCGGATTCTTTAAAGCTCTCCAAGACTGGAGAAGATTGAGTATCATGGGTGAACTTGGGTGATTCCGCAAACTAGGAATGGATCTGGTCCAGGATTGAAAACATTTGCTAAATAATAGAAAATAATTTACCGAAACCATTCCAGGCTTGTTGGATTGGCCAAATTCCCTATTTTATTTTCTCCAGTCTTGGAGAGCTTTAATAAATTAGGCTCATTGTCTGAGAAGAAAAGCCTGTCCCTTGCCAGGATACCACAAAGAACAACCCTTGTTTTGTGTGTGTGTGTGTGTGTGTGTGTGTGTGTGTGTTTTTTTAGAAGTTCCTCATAGCTGCTACAGTGCTTGGTCCATAGTTCTTCAATCTGCAGAGAGACCACTGCTTTATAAAAGACAGCAAGCAAGGAGCTGTAGGTGAAGGGTAGGCATGACTGGGGGTCTCAGGAGAGGCAGCAGGTTACAGGGTTGAAACAGTGGTCCCCAACCTTTTGGAGCTCACAGGTCACTAAAAGCACGGACTCTGGACCATGCATGCGCGGGGAGCCATGCGTCAATCAAAGAGGAAGAAACTTCCCCTCAGAGTGATGTCATGATGCCAGAACCTGCCCACTCTTCCAACCCACCCAACACCCTGAGCCTGTGAGACATGGTCCGCGGCTCTGGCTGGTGCACTCCCCCAAGTGGGGTCCTTCTCCCGACCCTGCTGGGGGGTGCACTGGCCAGAGCCATGGCCCACCTGTCAGATGGCCATGGCCCACTAGTGGGCCGCGGACCAGGGGGTTGGGGTCCCCTGGGTTCAAAGATGGTAGTGAGATAAGGAGGGAAGGATGGCTAGGATTTGGAAGAGGATATGAGGAGCAGGAATTGAGAAGTTATATTAAGTTAGGGTCAAGGTGGGGAAGGTCAGTTTCTGGAAGATTTGACGGGAGAACAGTTGCCGTCTGCACATCCCTAAGAGGTTGGGAGTCAGCAGAGGTGTAGTGGGGGCAATTATAGCTCCTCTCCTCGTGTGCAGAGGTGGGGGAGACCCATTTCAGCTTTGGTGTCTCCAAAATGGTGAAAGTAATAAGAGTTGGTGGTTGATGAGGTTTTAGTCTGGTTGGGTATGATTTTACCCTTGATGGGTATGGTTCATGAGGCAGTGTAGTGCAAATGGGAACACTGGTAACAATTTCAATGCTTTGATGATGTGTAACTTTCACTCAGGTACAATACATGGTGGAGGCATAGTGGTCACAGTGAGCATTAAAGTCCATCTCAGCCCAATTATTTTCTATTCTGATTTTAGATAAGGTAAGGAATAATTCAGATTCCTGGTGTTTTTTTTTCCCACACCCCCTACCCATCCCCAAACTTTGAGAAATTTACATTAGCATAAATAAGCTTCCTAACCTACCATGTGACAAAGCAAAGCCACCAGGTACCAGCATATGGGTTTTGAGGGCCACAGTTTTTGTGCCAAAATACCAACATAGTGAAATATCCAGTGTGACATAACAGCATGAAAATCATACATACAATATTGGGTATTTCTACAGGTTCATAACTAAGGCAGCTTCTAATGCGTTCCACCTCTGTTGGTTTTCTTTAGGGGAAACTCCTAGAAAACTCTTGTAACCATGTTTGTGACAAGGTTATGATTGAGGAAATCATTAGCTGGTCATTTGAAGAATGAAGAGAAAGGCTAGGGGGTATTTTTTTACCAGGTCAGAAAGGTAAGTGGGACAAGAACTGTGGAGGGATTTGTAGGCAAAGCACAGGAGCTTGAATTTGATTCTAAAGTGAAATGGAAGCCAATGGAGAGAACTACAAAGAGATGCAGCAGAAGAGGAGCGGTGGGAAGGATGGATGAGTCTGGCTGCAGCATTCATAATAGATTGTAGAGGAGAGTCTCGGGTTAGTGGAATACCAGAGAGGAGGAGGTTACAGTAGTCCAGACGAGAGATGATAAGAGTGTGTATAAGGAGTTTGGTGGTCTTTGCGGACAGGTAGGGATGGATTTTGGAGATGTTGTGCATGTGAAAATAGCAGGACCTGGAAATGTGCGGGGTAAATGAGAGGGCAGAATTGAAGGTGACGCCAAGAACGTGCCTGAGGGGAGGAATAAATACCTGTGTTATCACCAGTTAAAAATATTGTTATATTGAGGGGTGTGTCCGTTACTCACCTTTGCCAGCATAGAGCCCTGTAAAGGAAGACTAGGAATACACTTTCCATTGAACTTGTACTTTGGAGGGCTGTGTCTATCCAGGTCAAAGTATACTTTAGGTCCCTTGCAAAAAAAGAGGTCTGGCCATTACTCAGCTAACCTACTCATTACTCATGTCATAGAACATTACAGTGTAAGGGAAGGAATACAATTTCCACAATGGGGTATTATCAAGGTGAAGAAATAGGGGTGTATACCTGCCTAATTGACCTTACTATACCACAAGGTGTGTTCCTAAACACTTCCTGAACAGCATAGTGACTGAATACAGAACAGAGAACAAGGCCAAAGAAAAGGTAAGATTCTGCTTTATGCCACTTTGGTAAACTTCTGGCGTTACACGAGTAAGTAAAAATGATGTGTAATACTTCATACTGTCATAATTCTGCTTCATCCTTTAAAAAGAGGAAGTCAGCATTACAAGTGTGCGTAATACAAATCAGATGTTAAAAATGTGCAGTTACATAAAAGGATCATGAGAGATGAAACAAGTTCTATTTATAACTATGGGTTCCATTAGGCCTGATTTCTTAAATCTCTCCAAGATTGGAGAGAATAGACTATCATGGGGGAACCTGGGGGATCCAGCAAACCTGGAATGTATTACTACTGACCTGGCTAGACACACACCTCAATGATAAGGGGTCAATACTCTGCTACGCCAGCATAAAGCACTGTAGACGAAGGGCACGAATAGCATTTATACCAAGAAGCATCTTAGGGCATTTCTAAGCACAATTGTGCTTTCCAAAAATATTTAAAAACTGGAAATATAAGTCTTTAATGAACTGACACCCATAAATACACCTGCACATCACGCATCATATTTGAACTGATCCTTTTACATCCTCAACATTTAAAATGCTGGCATTAAATTGATTCAATAGAATATATTATTCTGAAGTGATGATTTTTTTAAATAGATTTTTTTAGATATTTTGTATTTGCACAACCCATCGTGTATTTGGTAACCCTTTAGCTAAATCTGGGGATTCTTGGTGGCATGTGTTCGAGAAAGAGGTCCCAGGTGCCTCTAAAAAAAATAGAATCGAAGATGAAAATTGTTACTAGAGGATTGTTGTAAAAATGAAACATAGAATGAAGAAACTTTCATGCAAATTAATTGTCTGAATGAAAATACTAAATTATGTTCAGGAACAGGAAGAAGAATGATGGGGACCATTCATGGTGAAAGCTATGGGGAGTTGGTACGTCCTGTAAAGGAAATATGCTTCATCAGGCTGTATTTCCATATGGTAGTATGCATGGTCATCTGACATGTACTTTAAAGAGAACCGGTCTATAAACTTTTCATCGTTACAAAAATTTCCTAGACCACTGTTTATAACCCATGGTTCCATGGATCCCTAGGGTTCCTCCAGAGGATATTTGAGATTCTTTGATAAATTTGGTCCTTTCTGTTCAACTTAACTGACACCAATAAACTTTTTGGCCATCTGTAAGGGTGACATTCTTTCTAATGACCACAACACTATTATACTGTGAGCTGTTCATATTGTTGTTGTTAGGGGTTCCCCAAGACCTAAAAGTCATTTCAAGGGTTCCCTCATTTTAAAAAAAGGATGAAGTCTGTTCTAGAAGATGCTATGTGCTATTCACAAATTTCCAAATAATTACCCGTAGCTGTAGCCACACTTGTGTTGACAATTTAAAGCTGTAAGATTGCTGTTGGGAGCCACCATCATGGGTGTCGGGCAGCAGTCCCAGAGATGCCACTCTTAGCATTGGTTCTAAAACTGGGAACCTAAGGGTACATGGGTGCCATTAGTAGGGTTGTGGCCATGATTAATTAATAACACTCAGACTTACCCCATGCCAAAGCATTACAAAACATTACCGCATCATCCCTTCTGAAGTTATGTAATAAATCTTTGGCTAGGAGAACCAAGAGAATTTAAAACTAGGCAATGACTCTATGGCAGGGGAGGATGAGCTAGGCCAGCACAGACTGTAATAAAGCACTCCTAGAAAAGAGGCCAATGCAGAGGACTGTCCTAGAAAACTGACTATTTCTGGAGAGGTCAAGTTTGCTCGTAAGTGAATGAAAAATCATTAAAAAGAATGTAAGAATTCATTTAAAATACTTGATTCTCCTGTGCTTTTATCTTCTGGTATTTTTTTCAAGTGCATATATAACTAAAATGTGTTCAGTGTTCTCACCACTTTTTCAGTAACCACTCGGCTTTTTTTGGGCGTTTACTGAAAAGTTGGGTCACAATACAGGGACCCACCTACAACTTTTTCCCACTCAGCACCACTAACCAATATCCCTAAGGCTTGACTATGGGTTATTTTAGTCCAACTCAATACATGTAGATACATTCAAAAGGCCAAATGTTAAATATTTGACTTGAAAAGGCTCCACGACTAAGCAGTGTATAATACAGAATTTCTGGCACAGAAGGTCAAATATTAAACAGAACATCTTTCCCATGTTTGTCCCGATTGGGCACAGATATCGTAAACAAATTCTGTGTTTGCTAATATAGTGATGGGTCACCTACATATAACTGCAAAAATAAGTAATTATCTAGGAACTGTTTCTTGTAAGACAACCAATTCTTGGAATTCAAGGTCTGCCTTGTCATCAGGCAATAACAGTCTTATCAGCAGGTGTTCCTCTATTCTTTATCTTTAAATGGCCTTCATACCATGCAGAACATATAACAATCAAAGGAAACAAATACTTTCCCACCAAATAAAGAAACTGTGATTAAAGACAAAGAGAACCTGTATACTAAGCAGAGTATTGTTTGGAAAACAGGTGGACATTGTACTATTATAACCTCCATCTTTCTTCAGCTGGGTCTACAGAAATGCAGCTACTGAACATTAGCAACGCTCAAAGAAGGCAATAGGATTTCGTTGATCTGCCCCAAATGCATATCAAGTGCAAGAAGTTGCACCCATCAGGGAGGTGCAAAGTGTGCTGCTGTATTAGGACCCCATACCCTGCTCAGTTCTGCATAGGGGTCAACCGTTGGCTACATCCACCACTGGCCCCCATTGACATGAGCCTTTATCATTATGGTAGGGAAGGTAGATTTGTGTCTGGAGCTCCTCATAAACTCTGCATCATTACAACACGATATCTACTTACTAGATCCGGATATTGTAGCTAAAACAAAACTCAAATTTATCTGCAGATGTACACTAATGGTAAACACTGGGAGAGAAATGATTCACATTTTGTGGTTTACATAAAAACACACAGCTATGGTGGTACTTTTTGATAAATAATCCAGGATCCTCGAATTCGTAAGAAATATCTTCAGTTTAATGTTTTTAAGAATTAAAATGTCAGAGTGATGAGTCATATTGTCAATGAGTTATTGTTTATCAAACCTTTATTCTTAAAGCAGAACATAATGGACAGGCAATACCCCCCCCCCCCCGCAATAAAACATACCAACCTGCCTGTTCCCTACTTTTCCCTACTTTTTAATTAAAAAAAACATTGAACTGTTGATGTCCTCTGGGGCTGCCGGAACATTGTGGGAGTTGCTTCATTCTGGCCTTGCCAATCAAGGCAGCCAAAGATTGGGAAACCAGAACAGAACTGGGTAAAGATGGGTTTCGACTGTCTAGACACTAGATTATGTTGCCCAGGACAAACGTTCATGATCCAACTGCTGAATCACTAAATGACGGACACCAAAGATCACGTGTTTTATTCCCGCCAATACCCCCCTTTCCAAACAATTATTTGGAACATGTGCACAGGCCTATTTATTTTATTTTAGATGGACAAATTGTGGCCACCTGATATCCAGATCACAACTTTTTTTTATTCCCCACATTCGGAATCCTGATCTCCACATTTATAACAACATATCCATAAATCATTGGACCAAAAAAAAAAACTTTAATAGGACTTTTTTTTGGTCCAATGTCTTACGATTTAGGGATGTGTTAAAATTAATTGGGGACCTAAATGTTGCATTTTAATGTATAACATATTGATAAAAGTTCTGTGTTTATTCCCTGGTGATCAGGATTTCAAAAACAATAATTACACTAAAGTACTGATTAGAAACTCCATTTACTTGGGTAGCTGATTGCACCGAAAATGTGTGGCCATGTTATTGTTGAGGGTGTAATAAAAGGTCAGAGCAGATTGTACATATGTATACACACACACTGGTCACTTTATTAGGTACACTTGTTTTTTACGCAAATCTATAACCAGCCACCCAATTACATGGTATCAATCAATGCATTCAACTATGTGGACGATGTCAAGCTAACCTGCTGAAGTTCCAATGAAGCATCATAATGGAGATGAAAGGGGACTTTGGCATGGTTGTTGGTGCCAGATGGGCTAATCTGAGTATTTCAGAAACTGCTGATCTGCTGGGATTTTCATGCACAACCATCTATAGGGTTAGAGAGAATGGTACAGTGAATGGTCTGAAAAAATAGAAAATATCCAGAGAGTGGCAGTTTTCTAGGAGGAAAATGCCTTGTTGGTGCCAGCAAACAGATGAGAAGCAATGCTGAATTCAATTGAACATTTAAGCACATAGGCTACAGCAGCAGGAGACCACACCAAGTTCCAGTCCTGCCAGCTAAGAATGGGCACTGGAGGCTACAATTCACATAGGCTCCCCATCATTGGACCAGACTGGAAAAACATTGTCTGCAATAGTTGAATGGTAGGGTCAGCATTTGGCATCTGACTTGTAGCATTGGTTCAGGCTGGTGGTGGTGTAATGGTGCTGGGGATACTTTTATGGCACAATTCGAGCCACTTACTACCAACTGATCATTGTTTAATTTAAGATTACCATGTCCCATTACAGTTCCCCCCATCTTCTGATAGCTACTTCTAGCAGAATAATGAGCCAGGTCACAAATCTCAAATCATCTCAGATTTTTAGAACACGTCAATGAGTTCAATGGACTCAAATGGCATCCATAGTCCCCAGATTGCCATCCAATGGAGCTACTCCAATGGAGCTACTTTGGGCTGAAGATTCCCATCATGGATGTGCAGCCAAAAGATCTGCAGCAGGTTTGTTATGCTACCATGTCAATATAGACCAAAATCTTTGTGGAATGATTCCAGCACTTTTTCAATTCTATGCCATGAAGAGTTATGACAGTTCTAAAAAGGCTAAAAGGCTAAAAGGGTCCAACATGGTACTAGCAAAAATACGGTGTAATGAGCACTGTGAAATGAATCACTGGTGCCCTATTTTTTTGAATGATGGCATATATTGGGATTCTTGTCTTAATTTCTGAATGGAGCTCGGGTTTCTATTTTCAGTACCAAATTGTAATTGTAGGCATTGTAAAGGGCCTACCCTGTCCCCACGAGCCCACACCATCCTCCGGTGTCCCCTGCCCTCGCGTCCCCGACATGATCAATGAAACGTGTGAGCGCATAGGGGGCGGTGCACTGGGGGGCATGACCTGGCAGGAAATTTAAAACAATGTACTGCTTTGACATTGAAAAACACGGACTTAATCAGACCACCAGGGAGGTTAACCAACCAGACTTATCATCTATGGTATAAAGACCAGGAACTGACACATGAGATAATACCACATCTCCTGGACAAGGTTACGTGACAGATAAATATAGGAAATGTTACTCTGAGGCATTTTTATATTTAGACAACAGGTCCTTTATTAAAGGCTCAGTTTCCTTTTAATCATAATGAAACTAATTATTCTAAGAAGTAATTGAAGCCATTGGTAAATAACGACCTGGACATTATCATTCCAGGAAGATCTGACTAATCACCTATGACACATGATTGACATGGCTCCATGGTTTAACACGTGGGAGTTAAATTCTTTAATATGATAACAGGGACATCAGCTGTGGCCCCCGGGATTTTGCTGCTTTGTATGTTCTAGGACAGAAATCTTCTATACTGTATAAAGAATAATTATTATCATGTCACTGATCAGTCGTCGTGTTATCTGCTGCAGATTCCATGCGTGGTTGTGCATATTACAATTTTTTGCTTTGATGTGCTTACTCAGCCACAATCGTCTCACACGTGGCAATTTACAGTCAATTCCAACCACATTTGAACCAGCACCAACCGCATAAAAAACAATGCAGGTACCAATACACAAAGCTAGAACATGGGGGAAAAAAAAAGGCAATAGACGGACAGCCTAGGTTATTGAAGAATCGAATAGAAGTGGAACAGAGAAAGAAAACTTTGCAACAATCACAATCTTTCAGTTATATCGTCAGAGCAATGTTGGTGGCAACTGTTTGTCGTCATTCGAAGTCACAATTTTATGGAATGGGGTTGAAAGTTTGATTACCATCACTGTTGAGTATTTGACCTATTCCAATGGTGGATGGATTCGTTGTAGATGCTCTGGAGTACTTCTACATTTTTCATTACCTCATCCAGGGCTCGGGTATCAAACAGCAGTATGGGTACCCTTGGGCTAAGTTCCAATGGGTGGTGAGGTTATGGTGCCATTGTGGAGATTGAGTTTTGCCTGATGCTGCCCAATGTCAAATGAAATGCTGGAAGAACCAGTGTAGTGGTTTTGGCCGCCATGAGGCTGGCAAGGTGCCAACCATTGGGAGCCCCCTGGAAATATTTGCACCACCAGCCATCTGAACTTAGCCCTAGGAGCTGCTTTAGGTGGCTTTTTGGGGTGAGGAGGCTGCCATTTCCACCCTAGGTCAATGTCACGTGAGCAATCCTGCCGGTGACACATCACCATCAGCAGAATCACCCAGCCTGTTAAACCTTACAGAAACCTCCCTGTTTCATCCAGAGCTTTGCTTTAAAGCCCAAATTACAAAAACTAAGTTTGGATACAGCAAAGAATAAGCATAACAAGAGCTAGCCAGAACAAATGTAATGTATTGCACTTCCTACATGTGGTGGCTTCAGGAGTTTTTTTACTTCTTACTTTTACCCAGTGATCCTGCCAAATACACACTTCCAGGAGGATAGCAACATGGAAGAACATGGGTGGTTCAGCAAATCCTGGAATGGATTTATTATAATTACTTCCTATTAGTTTTCAGTTCTGGACCTGATCCCTTCTAGATTTGCTGGATCACCCAGATTCCACCATGATAGTCTATCTTCTCCTGTCTTGGGGAGCTTTGATAAATCAGGCATTAAAGTCTGTACGTTTGGAGTGGTAGTACAAGGTTTCACCACCAGGTTACACTGCGTGTGAATACAGAGTCCAAAAAAAAAAAAAAGAAAACCTTCGGCGGTGTGGAAGGGCAAATTCGTCTCAGGAAGGCATGTTGGTTTTTTTTTTATCCTGCTATCAGCCAACATTCTGCTATTCCAGGTTCCATAAATCACTTGTCAGTCTTACAGATAAATATTTTTCCCTCCTACTAATGGCCCTTTTTTATTTTTAGCAGCAGGCCCTCTGCTCACGCACATTTCCTGTGTTTCTGAATTAAAGGGCAGCTGAGGTTTACCTCCCCCGGTGGAAATTCACAGCAACCTTTCTGGTCTGCAAAGGTGCAGCAGTAACAAAGCATGAAGTGCAGCAATAACACAGCATGGAGCTCTGCAAAGCGAAAGCACCCAATCATTGTCATCGTTATCAAAGATATCAGAATTCCCCTTATATATGTATAAAGTGCAAACACTTAGAGGGGGTTTCCATTATAATGTCAAAGTAGAAATTGGTATCAGGCAATGGACATTGTGGCCACACAAATTGCAATTTGATCATAAAAATTTGTATTACATCAGAGTTTGCACTGCAATGAACAATCAACGATCTTCAATGGGGTGAAATGTAAACTCCTATCGTTGGCTGGATGGAGTAACGTTTTTAAACGTCTCTATTTGATCCTAATATTACATTTCTAATATGCCTTGAATTTGGAATTTGATCAAATTTGATAAAGGTGGGATGGCTGCACACAAGAGCCAACATAAAAAGCTGCCTTTATATAAATCTGAGAGCAAGATATTCATCATCCAGGAGGAACAATCAAGTGAATATCTAGCATGTGTATAGCAGATCCCCCAATGTCGTATAAGGATCTTCCCTGGCAGATCACTAAATGACCAAATGAATGCGGTTATTTCCTATGGTGGAGGACTAAGCAGATGTCTCCCAACGCAATCTCCTTGCTCCCCTCATCATAGAATGAACAGAGCTGTATGTACAGCACTCACTTATTCTATGGTAACTAAAATTGAGGACAACCAACATACAGACGACTCCTAGATAGAAACGGGGCTTCCCTGCTCGCTCATGTGCAGGATGGAGGCTTGGAGGGGGCGGTTTGCATGACTTGCAGAAGAAATCTTTTGCTAAACACAGTTTAGGTTGTGGGTGATCTTAGGGGGGTGAACTCTTTCTGCACCCTCTTGTAACTCTTTAATGACCAAGACAAATTCTGCAGTTGTTTCTTTTTGCATATCAAAGCACAGCTTGCTCCAGAAGTTAATGAATGTCTAGGCGCCATAACGTTTTTACTTTTTTGGCTTAGTTTGTGATTAATTTACAGTGAGGATTTTATACAGTAACTGACACCACACTCTCTATATGTTGAGACAAACATCTGTCCTAATTGCATTTATTAAAATAATGTACCTGTTCCAACCTACATACAAATTCAACTTAAGAACAAACCTACAGTATATAAGAAGGTGCTGCTGTACCAGTTTTAACCTGGGGTGGTGCTACTGCACCTTAAAAAGATTAAAGAGATGTCAATGGGGCAAGTGAGGTATTCCTGCGGGATGCCAATCAGGGGTGGTGGGGGTGGACATGGGGGGGTGCAAAGTGTGCTGCTGCATGAGGGTCCCATGCCAAAGTCAAATTAACCGAGGGTCCCCAAGTCAGTTCTGCACAGGACCCCATTGTTGGCTATATACCCCACTGAGAATTGCATTGGTTTAGACATGCTTTAGTTACATGGCTTCCTAATATTTTGTTGACCAGAGGGCCCACAACAATGGAGCACTCTAGAAGACTGGAATCACCCCTTCACTTTTCCATGTGCATTATTAATGCATGCTTGCAATATTCGCTGTCGGCATCAAAGGCAGCCCAGTGGCCAACTGCAGGAGCTCAAGCACCGGGGTGACAACTCCCTTGGTAATTGCATGGCTGGGGCTTAGTGTTGTCAGTCTGCAATCAGGAAGTATTGTTACCATGCGGGATCTTTAAATAAGGAACTTTTGCAACAAATTCACAAAAGTAAGGATTTGCCTAAAGCTGAATTATGGCCAAAAATGTTTTTCCCCTTCTTTATTCTGCAAAGTAAAACTTTGTGGTCACCTCCAGTTCAGGTCTATGAACCTGATGAACCTTGCCCACAATCCAGAGCACTGGGCAGAGAAAGATTTTCTCCAAAATCATCAAATTAAAGCAGAACCCTCTGCAAGGGGAAACATTTTAACCAGCATTCAGTTTAAAGAAAAGTTTATACAGCCAGACATAACATCAATACATACTGATAAACAGTTTTTATGTTTACATACACTTCAAAGGTTTACTAACCATGAATAATCACTGTCAATGCAATTCCCAAATGTATCACCCAGGGGATTTCACTGATGGGAGGTGATCTATGGTGCGGCCAATATGGTAGGATAAATTAACAAAATACATTTTTATTTCTTTATGTGTGGTCTATTATGTGGGAAGAAAAACACTGACTCATCTCCATTGGCACAAACAATGCAGCTGTGCCAATGCAAAAAAAAAACAAATGGGGAAATCCTGAAAGAATGGATCCTGATTTGTAAACCAGCCACATGGTGTAATTCATATAAACCACAACTAGGTGTCAGCAGAGCAGCATTGTAGAAGTACTGATAGGATTAAAGGGAAACTCCAGGCAGAGAGATGACAAAGTGATGCTGTTCTCTATGTAACATTTAATTATAAAGAGAACCTGTCACTACTTATTTAGTGTCTGTGCAAATGCCTATACTAATATGGATGATCAATAGTACTTTTAATTTCCCAACACCAATAATTCCCATGGCTGCATTTATAAATTGGCAATCAGCATTATCGATAGCAGCAAACACCATAATCTAAAAGGAAAATCAGTGCTGGGTCAGCATTGTGCATGCTTGTTCCAGGGCTGTGACTACCAGTTCTGAATCCTGAGGTTTAGCATGGCAGCCAGGCAATAAGAATTTCTTTCTTCTTTCTCCTGGCTTCATGTCTGCTGCCTATAGGAAAACCTTGATTTATTAGCTATATTAATTTTTTTAAATATCTGACGCCGAAAAGAGCAAACAAGTGAGGTTCATTATCTGAGGTTTGCATCGACAGTAAAATACAGGAGACAGAGACTTTGTGAGCGTGAGTCATAATTATGGTTAACCATAGCGGTTATGTCTGACTTCTGAGGTTATTTCTGTACAGGGAATTTGCATGGCTTTGACACCAGACAAGAACTACTGGGGAAAATTCATCAAAATTACAGGACAGGGAAAACATTTACAGTAGCACCGCCTACACCAGAGAAGGCCGGAGGTTCCGCTCTGCCTGGAAGTCAGGAGGTATCGTAATCGTATCGTAGCACCTGGGCGGTAGACGGTAATACCCGGCTTACCTCCATCAGTTAAATACCATTGGCTGCATTGTTCAATTAGATAACCAATCATATATTCCAGGTCATCCCAGGTGTTTGGAATACTGCCCTCTGCTGGCAGGGCCAGGTAACAGGTTTCCTATATAAATGTAAAGAGGACCTTCCACCAAATGTGCACCTTTGCCTGAATATATATATATATATATATATATATATATATATATATATATACACACACACACAGTATATAGTTTATTCACATCACCTGACACCTGTATTTATATAGCTCCAACATATCATGCAGTGCTTTACAGAGCCCACAGTCATATCACTAAAGCCCCTTTCAGATTTAAGGTGGACAGCTGCAAGCTCAACCACATAGTTACATAGTAGGTAAGGTTGAAGGAAGCCATAAGTCCATCAAGTTCAACCACTAGGGAAATAAACATATCCCAGATATAAAACCCTATAAGACATAGTTGGTCCAGAAGTCCAGAGGAAGGCAAAAAACCCCTGGTACAATTTGCTTCAACAGGGGAAAAAAAAAAAACTTCCTGATTCCATCAAGCAATCGGATGTTCCCTGGATCAACAACCAGGATTGAGAACTATTTTGTGCATGTGGCTGCAGATGCTGTATATCGCAGAGCGATTCCTGCTTCAAGTCGATTTTGGCCATGCGATTCTTCGGACCAACAGACTACCAAATTTACTGGTTCCGGACTGCGCATGTGCGGGGATCCACTTTTCACTCAAAGGGGAAGAAACTTCCCCCATAGTGATGTCATGATGCCAGAACCTGCCCACTCTCCCATAAGACCTGAGCCTGCGATCCGTACAGGGGACATGGTTTGCGGCTGTGGCCAGCTGCACCCCCCCAGCAGGGTCCTTCTGACCACCAAAGATTTCTTGCAGACCACAAGTTGGCGACTGCTGCTTTGGAAGAAGAAAATAGACTGCAAGGGCAACCACATTACCCTGCCCATTAAATACAAATAGGTAAGTTGGCCCCCTCAAAAGAAAATTGTTCTTCGTCTAGGTGAGGGACATATGACTAGAAGCATATTAGATTGTGAGCTCCTCTGGTAGACCGTTTGGCACCTTTTAGATTTGCGGTGGAAAATCATGTAAATAGCGCTACAAGGCACCTAGCAAACCCCGGGAACAACAAACCGGACTGTAGCGACGAGGGCAACTTGGTTTTATGGGTAACATAGTCGAAAAGACAAATTTGGAGGGGGACCAACTAACTCAACAGTATTTATTGAGAAGGTCAATGTGGATGCTCCTGTGCTTGCAGTGAGGTTCTTCCTTTCGGAGAAGGAAAAGCAACCTTGCAGCCAAAAGCAGGGGAAACCCAACCAACCTACCAGCATGTAATTAGATTTTGGAAGGGAACCAGAGAGCCCAAAGGAAATCCACACAAACATGGGGAGAACATATAAACTTCATGAGGACAATGTCCTAGCCTGGGACCCTCAGTGCTACAACACCAGAGTTCCAGCCATCGAGCCAAGCTGCCCACTTCTGTCCGTTGTCAATGGGCGCTGTGCACAAGATTGGTCCCCTGTGCTGTTTTCCAGGGCTGTGATAATCTCAGACTAGATAGACCGTAAAGAAGATATTTGAGCCCCATATTTGTATTGTATTTGGATGTATGCTTGGAATTCCGGAAATCTGGATGGTTGTTGGGATCCATAAGATCCAGGAGCAGCGGGTTCTCCATGATTGGCATTTCTGCGGTTCTATTAGCATCCATGGATTTAGAGTGGGAGGAGTCAGGGGTATAGGGGCAGAGGGCAGGGGTATTGGGGTAAAGGGCAGGGCTATTGTTCTGTAACATTTTGTCCCCTTTAATAGAACAATATTAATTCTCATTACAGTACATTGCATGGGGTAATGTCATGCTACTCCCCAATTTAATATCACCCATCAGTCCTTGCAAGGCTGGAGAATCTGAAAATATCCCACAGTCTATTTTCAGCTCGTTAGTCACATTATAAAAAAGTACACAAATGATTAGTGACTCGGTGTGAAAATAGGCCATAAACACCATTAGATCATCCTGCACCGGGGGGGCGGGAGAATAAAACAATTACAGGAACTGTAAGAAAAATAAAATACTTCTTTCTACCAAAGCTGATAAATTTCCAAAACTCGGCTCATGCTTAGAAGGACAAAGAGAGCAAAGAACAGGAAAGCAAAATCTTCCTTCTACAAACATAGGGGGGGGGGGGTTACCAAGAGCATTGGAAGTCCCCTATGTGGTTGGGGTTATCTGATCCCTCCAAGGGTCCTCCCAGCATGAAGAACCCCGTCCAGCAATTTTTGGCTGAAGAACAACAAAACTAGAATTCCCATAGGGAGAGGAACCGGTTCTTTAGTCACATGGTCTGAGTATTATTAGCTTGTATTAATATAGTGTTGACATATAACATAGCGCTGTACAAAGTCCAAATTCATGGCACGAACAGTCATTTAATGTTCATTGAGGATCATTGAATCCATTGGAGACCTAATCATGGAACTTTACAATGGGCTAGGATGGCAGATCTGCCCCCCACAACCTTTGGCTATTGGGACATGCCTACTGTGCACATTAGCAACTGTCTATTATTTATTATTATTATTATTATTATTATTATTATTATTATTAATAAACAGGATTTATATAGCGCCAACATATTACACAGCGCTGTACATTAAATAGGGTTTGCAAATGACAGACTAATACAGACAGTGACACAGGAGGAGGAGAGGACCCTGCCCCGAAGAGCTTACAATCTAGTAGGTGGGGGAATTTCACACACTGGAAGCAATTGCAGGCAGCATTCTTATTGGCTGGTGGTTGATAGGAGGCAGTTGGTAGGGTAAAGAACCAGCTGAAAGACAATTGTCATCATAGCAAAATATCCCTATCACTTCCCACAAGTGGCTGCATTAGTTTGCAAGTCTCTGTACTGTATTTATGGAGGAGAAGGGTTATTACCCTTGGTGGAAACACCTCATCACTTTCTCATCTCTGTTACATGGGGGTGTTCTGTAGTACACAGAGATCTGTATCTAGTAACAGCCAGCCAGTGCACAGTTGACCATATTTCCATAGGATCAATGTTTAGTTCTAAGGTCAATCTCATAGCTCTGCAATTTAAATCCATACCACCCCCCATACTTCTAAATTTTGGAAGGACAATCATCAAAAACAGCAATCCCCATGGCAGGGATAGTGTTGGGAAGCTTTGAGCTATGTGTATGGCCAAAATTAAAAGAGGGGTCCCAATGCACCCATCCAGCTTTCCATGGTGTGACTTGTCCTGTATTAGCCAATGTCTCCCGCTAGGATATGAAGGGGGCGGGGGGTTGTTTGCTCATTTACTGCTAAGCTGTAAACCCCCCTCTTCCAGATACGAAAAAGCAGACTAGCAGCTACTTTTATAACAACCGGCTGTGCCACCAGAACTATGGACAAATCCCTGGAACATCCAGGAGAATTCAGAAGATCCAAGTCAAACAAACTGCATCCGCCTAGCTGGCCCGGGAATCCTTTGTTCCCGAAAAAGATAAATCTGTTCACTGGTATAATATTTGTGCAAAGTAAAGTCATTTAAAGGGAGGGGGGTTCAGCGTGATTACCTGAGTGCTTTAATATTACAGTGCTCACAGTTATATATTAAACAAGGGTAAGCACTTGTAAGAAGGACAATGACAGGTCTTAGGTTGTATTTATTATTATTGCTATAAACCTTTATTTATGGAGCATCAACATGTGATGTAGTGCCTGTAAAATAATAAGGGGTGCAAATAATAAACCTGCATACATTACAAGTACAAATTATGACACAGGAGGAGAAGGGAGCCCTGCCCAATGCAGCTTATTATTATTAACTTGTATCTATATAGCGCCAACATATTCTGCAGCGCTTCACAAAGTCCATAGTAAAATCACTGATTATTCCAATTAACCTAACGGCATGTTTTGAGGATGTGGGAAGAAACCCTTGAAAACACAGGGAGAACAAACTCCAGACAGCTAGTCGTTCTAGCCAAGATTCAACCATGGGGCCCCTAGGCTTCAATGACAAAAATGTCAGCCACTGAGCCAACCGTGCTGTCTAAAAATTATGGAAACATTGTGCCAGATTCATTAAGGCTCTCCAAGACTGGAGAAAATAGGCTACCATTAGTGAACCAGCAAACCTGGAATATATTTCTTAAAAATCATTTGATAATATTTGGCAAATGTTTTCTGGACCAGATCCAATCCAGATTTGCTGGATTACACAGGTTCACCCATGATAGTCTACCTTCTTTAATCTCGGAGAGCTTTAGAAAATCAGGCCCATAGTATACAATAGGTAGGGGGGGAAGATCTGTGGCTAGTGATAAAAAGATGGATAGGCATGTTTAAAGACGTGAGTTTAAATGTGTTAAAGGTAGGAGTAAGCCTAATAGGACAAGGAAGGAAATTCCAGAGTAAGGGTAGCCCTGGAGAAGTCTTGAAGCAATGCATGAGAAGAGGTTGTGAGTGAGAAGGTCATTAGGAGGTCACTGGAAGAGCAGAGAAGGGGTGTTTATGCATCAGTTTTGAAATTTAAGTTAGGAGAAGAGGATTGATTTGAAGGCAAAATTTAGGAGGAAATGGAAGCCAGAATAACAGTCAGCCGTAGCTCAAGGAACCCCTGGCAACCTCTGGAGTAACAGTAAGGTTCTACAGAACCCTGGGTGAGAATGGCTGAAAAAAAATTGTCGTTGCAGGTTTTTATACCAGTGCATGGAAGGCTGTGTGTGCTGGTATTCTCTTATAGTTTCTCCCTACCACAGCAAAAATGTCAGCCCATGAGTCTCCCAGAGAGGCTAATCATTCTCCTATATAAGCGCGTGGCTGATCACTGACACATGCATGGTATCTACTAAAGAACAGAACCTCTAATAAACCAATAATGTCGGTGTGACATCATCAGAGCTCTTTACTCCAAAGCTGCAATTTCCAGTCCACCAAATGGAAATCTTTAAACTGGCATTGCACTTGCACGCAATACTTGCAAGCATTTTGGTTGGATATATTGATACATTTTCTGTAGGACAGGAGGTACAATAAGGTGCCATATCAACTGGTATTTGGCAGCGTGTCCATTTACTCTTTAAGCATTGTGGAGTTTTTAGACGTTTCCAAAAGTCAGGATTTGCATACAGCACAATTTCTACATCCATCGGCTTCCTCTCCCTCAACATTTTCACACTTTGATGGCATCAATCAGCACCAAATGGCGATCACTCCAAATGAGAAGCTAGGATTGGCTTGACAGGTCTGTGTCATTGGCAGTAACCACAACATTAGCCGGTCACCTATACGCCATGAAAATTTGCAGGTAAACAGATTCCAGATTAGGGTGGCATTTCCAGAACTGCAGAGTGACTCAGACGCTCCCAGCTGCTTGACCTGTTCCATAAACTGACTCCCACGCACTGACAGGACCCATCCATCCTCGGAGAAAAGAGTTGGCGCTAAATTAGGAAAACGTTTCAAAATGTGCGGCTCGGAAGAATGAGCACATAGAATGGGAAGCATGGGGGAGGTTATCCTTACAAAACAAACCATGATAAACCCAAAGTATTACTTCTGATGCCAAGGCAACCTTAAAGCCCAGCACCAGCTACGTTTTTTAATACACGCTTTAAATGGCCATAAAGTCTTGTGGTCAGCCCACCCCTAAAGTGCAACTACTTGCCCTATTCAAAGATGGCGAATCTATAGATGGCGAGTCAATTGCACTGCAAAAACCCATTCTTGGTACAATATTTCACCACATCACTGATATCCAACCCAAACTTTCCTCCCAGTGACCCCACCTTTGCTTTTGCCCATCAAGTTCCAGCGAAGAAATGCCCACTGCCTGTGAAGAATACCAAAATTATTGGCCAAATGCAACCAAAGACCTGGAAGCCATGCTCCATTAGGCCAACCAAGTAAGAGTTCTGATGGAACCAAGCGGCAACGGGAGACTACCAATGAAATAATTTACCATGCTGATGCATGAGTAGCCAACTGGGATGGACATATGAAAGTTCAAATTGGGAAAGTCATGGGTTTACTTTTAAACTTTTGGTTAACATTAGCTAAATACATTCCATTTTTAACCAAAACAAAAGGTGTTCAATGTCTTAAAATTGGTTTTCTGTATTGCAGAGTAATACCATGGATCTCAAGGAAGAAATGGTCTCTCTATAGAAGTTTGTCCCCATAGTCCCCATGCTCAGTCAGTGCCAGTGTTCTCCAATTAGGAAGATTAAGGAGCTACAGTTTTTGAGTGATCAATGCTTCTGCACAAAGATCCAAATTCCCACTCTGCAGCTGCTGGCAGTGGATAGACATTTTTATTCTTGCCCGTTACAAACTGTAATCATTTTCCATAGCCTTTGTTTTACTACACCTGAAATGAGTTTGCTGGATTTAAACTAAAAGGCTTTAAACATCAGATGGACATTTCATTTAAATGATTATTAAATTTAAAAAGATTATTAAGTTTATCAGATTTGGTCAAGCAGAGTCTATAAGGAAAATCTGATCCCACTTACAGCCAGATAACTTGCTCCAGTGGCAATTTCTTCCTAAAATAGGATCTGTCCGTAGCCCCCTGGTGTGCGATCCACTGAGCCATCAGAAAAAAGAAAAAAATAGCAGCTTCTGGGGACCCCACACAACTGAACGGACCACTAATCACCATAAAGGCAGCAGAGATAAATGGGCAAATGCTGAGTGGGAGCTCCAAATACACAGCATAGGGCAGCAACGTGGCTCAGGGGTTAGCACTCTAACCTTTGCAACACTAGGTCCCAGGTTCAAATCCCAGCCAGTTTGTATGTTCTCCCTGTGTTTGGGTGGGTTTCCTCTGGGCACCCCAGTCTTTCCCAACATCCCAAAAACATGCAGTTAGGGTAACTGTTTCTTCTCAAAATTGGCCTTGGATTGTGTTAATGACATATGACGAGGTGAGATGTAGGTAGGGACAGATGAGGTAGGGACATTAGATTGTGAGCTCCTATGAGGGACATCTAGTGACATTACTATGGACTTTGTAAGGGCTGTGTAATATGCTGGCATAATATAAATACAGGGAAATGAAAAAAAAATCAACTCCCTCCACCTCTGCTATTTTGTCAATTAAAGCCCTGGAAAAGTTGGCTCAGGTTGTCCCCTATTAAAAAAGAACAAATGTGTGCAGGTAGGGTTCATATTGCAGAAAACAATGTCCCTTCTCCAATAAAATAAACTTACGCCCCAGTTTACAATCTTCTCCAGTCCCACCTGCAATAAAGGACCGGCCTGGTCACAAATTTTTTTCTTTGATGGTTTAATTCCAATTTAAAAAAAAAGGTATAGTCCTTTTCAACACCCAACTTGGAGTGTGGATATAGAACTGATACCAGCACACACATCAAACCGCATTGACATGGGTGGTCCCTTCTCCCAGCCAGCATCTTTCAAAAATAAGCCACAGGGCACAAAAACTAAATTTTACACCTAGACTTCAGGTATGTATCTCATGCAGCCTGGGAGGTCTGTTTCTGCATACCACTGTTAGATGATCCTGCAGCTCTGCTTTTACTGACCATAAATGCTTAGAAGATCCAAACAGTTGAGATATTTTTCCCTTTGTGGCTTAGTTGCCAGAGGTGGAATATGTTGAGACACCCATAGACCACAAACCCACACTCCCCTCGTCCTCACTGGCTCAGTGTATAAGGCAGATCTGTTTGTGCAGGCAGCTGGGATCTGGCACCCCGACAGCAGAATTTGCCTGAGCTCGAGAAGATGACATCTCTTACCAAGAAAATGTCTAGAGAGAATTATGAGTTTACTTTTAGACCTGCAAAGCCTCCTGGGTAAGCAAACTACATTTTTGTAGCACCTCCGTTTAATTCTTTGGAAGTTACATTCCATTTGCTTTGGAAATCCCCAGGGTGGCTGATCTGCGTGATGTTTTAAAAAACAATTCTGCCAAAGTCAGTTTATATCTGAAATGGCAAATTAGGAAAAGTTACCAGTTAAAAATAAACCTTTTTTAGGTTTTAATAAAAGTGAACTTTAAAGTTCTGTTCTGATGCTGACCATTGGAAATTAAGTGATCCATATCTTAATCAATTACCTAATTGCCCCATGTGCACCTATTAAACAGCCCCCTTCTTTATCTACTGTATGCTGCCGCCTTCCCTGACTCCCTGAGTTACGTTTTTGGTGGCCAGAATTAGTATTAGCATTGAGCACACAAAAATCAGAATTCCTGATGAATCTTCAATTGATATATCAATCAAACATTAATTAGAAAACTTAGAGTTAGATTCTATTTTTATATTCAATGGAATGTCAAATCTATTCTTTGAAATAATTACTGATTGCTTGTACCGCTTCTACTTTACCTTGTGCTCTGCTGTGCAAATGATAAAAGTAAAATTCTTGTACTTGCACCCCTCACAAAAAATACATCTGATATATTTATGGATTATGTTGCATTATTCTGTGCCTTTTTTATATCAGCCAGGAAATTACCTTTAAATACCATGGGCCTGACTTACTAAAGTTCTTTTGGATTGGAGAAGATAGACCATCATTGGGAACCCAGGTGATCCAACAAACCTGGAATGGATTTCTTAATAATTGGTTGCTAAGATAGATGGCCAATGTTTTCAAAGCTGGACACAGAATTATAAAAATTCAGTGCAATTGCGGTCATGCAATTCCAATTTTGTGCAAACAATTATAACAGCACATTTGCACAAAATTTTAGAAACCTTTTCAGGTTTGTTGGATCACCTAGGACCTTCTATGATTATCTATCTTTTCCAGTTTTGAAGAACTTCAGTAAAAGAGGCTCAATGGGTACAGATAGGGCAGCACGGTGCCTCAGAGGTTAGCACACTGGTCTCTGCAGCGCTGGGTCCCAGGTTGGAATCTTGGCCAGGACACTATCTGCATGGAGTTTGCAGATAGTGTCTTGTCTGTGTGGGTTTCCTCCCACATCCCAAAAACATGCAGTTAGGTTAAATGGCTTCCCCCCAAAATATGTATTAAAGACAAATTACTGAGGTAGGGACATTAGATTGTGAGCTCCTTTGAGGGACTGCTAGTAAAATGACTATGGACTTTATACAGCGCTGCATAAAATGTTCATGCTATATAAATAATAATATTAATACTACAAATAAATAAATACAGCTTAATACTTCACATTAAGATAAAGAATTTTAGGTTGCATTACCTTATCTTCCTCTTCTCTCTGAAGGCATTCCTGTGCTTTCCTCTGTAGCTCTTCCTGTACAGCTCGGGCATACTCCGAGTCTAATTCCTCACTGTGGACACAAGACAATTTATCATTGAGAATTCATGATAGGAACATGTTATACACACTAAATTAATCTTTAAAAAGCACCTGAACCTTGGAAATTGTGCTAGAAAATGCAAGTAGAAGACTAGTCACCAGTATTGCCCATAGGCTCCCTGCAGCTAATCTACACCCCATTGCTGACATACCATGTCTTGTACTAGGCTGTACATCTTTATGAGGGCAGGCAGCTTTGTAGAGAAGCAGAGCTTTGCTCCTAATGTCAGAGCTGCCCCCTGATGATTGTTAAGCTGATGACTTATGGTCTAATATTCAGAGCAGAGCAGCTAGGAAGGTGCATAAAGCCCAGATCCACAGAATGCATTAGGTAGAGGCATGCACAGCAGAGTTTTAGGTACAGCACCTACTCCAACTCACTCTCTCATCACAGGCTCAAGCCTGCTTGCTAAACATCCAGGGGGGACAGTACGTGCTGTGGATGCAACACAGCCCTGTGCTACTTTCCCCCTAGAATGTTTAGCAAGCAGGTCTGAGCCTGCGATGGAAGAGTGGGCGGGTTGTGTCCATACAGAGGACTTGATTAGCGGGGTCAGGAGAAGGACCCCGCTGGGGGTGCACGGGCCAGAGCCACGAACCACCCAAATTTTCTTGCGGACTACTGGTTGGCGACCATTGCTAAATATATTTACGCCAACCAATAAAGTCTACAATTATAGCCTCATTACCCTACTTTTGCTTACTGAGTTGTCATATTGTTCTTGTACCACATTTCAAATGTTTGTACCCCCCAAACAGATTTCTAAACAGAAACAGATCATATACTCACATTTGTTTCTGTTGCTCCAGGCTGAAGACTTTGCTCTGCTGATCTTCTTCATCCTGGAGTTTCTTGGCTATACGGATGTCCTTCTGGACTAGCTTATTCTTGCGGACATTGGAGGCATAATGCTGCTCAACTAAGAAGAATATAATGGGAAGAGTAAGAAATGTTCACAAACGCAAAATTCTTATGAAAAACAAGTTTTCTAAAAAATGCAAATCCATTTTTGTTATGGCTGTGACCCCTATGTAGTAAAATGGGGAGTCACCCATTGACCATTCTGGTATTTGCCAGTTGATGGCACAGCTATGTAATAATCGTAGAGCAACTAGGGATCTCTAAAATAAAGGAGAGTCCAATAAGTGTATTGTCTGTAATGGGCAGCATATAGTACATAGAAAGGTCATAGCAAAGTAGTTAATGAGACACTAACAATAGTGAGGTACCAGAAAAAGGGAACAACTGTAGCGCCCTGTAAAGAAGAGACATCCACCCAACCCACAGGTATATTATTTTTTTGAGTCCCTTAAAACAAATTTAAATGTTGTTCACCATAATCAGGAGGTGTGAAATGTTCAGTGTCACTGTCTTTGGTCCAAAGGCTTAACTTACTTTCTTGTTCCTGCAAGCAGTGTGCCAAGGCCCCGTCTTCCAGAACTGCAAAGTCCCGGCATACTGCAAAGACACAAACATAAAACTATTACAGAAGGCCATACGTGTTATATACCTAATATATGGAGGCCATTACTTATTTATAATAAACAAAAGCCAAGACTTTACATAGATGCTTACTTATACTAATCAATCAAGAAAGCAGACTCAATTTACAAAGATACTACATCAGGAGAAGTATATTATTGTTTTTTTAAAAGTGACATTTAATTTCTGTTTAATAAATAAACTGATAAAATTTCAGCCAAGGGGATAAAATCAAGATACCACCTAATAATGCTTTGTGAATTGTTATTGGATTATTTGTGATGCTTTATGGGAAGATTAACCATTAAAGAGAATCCACCAAGCTGTATACTCAAACATTTCCATAAATCAGAATTTCACAACCAAGGCTCCGTGGAATTCTAGAGTTACTTTCAGAGTTACTCTCATCAGTTTAAGTGACACCAATGATTTTTTTGGCTATCGGTAAAGGTGACATTCTTACCAATGGCCAGCAAGGAATTCTTCTCACAAATCACCATGCTAATGTACTGTGAGCTGTGGATATAGTAATTATAGAAGGGGTTCCCTGGTAATCCACAAATTATTTCAAGGGTTCCCACATGTTTAAAAGGCTACAAAACACTGTCATACATGAACAGAAACCTTGTGGTACCTGTGCATTCTTCAGTTGAGTTCCCTTTAGACTAGCCAGGACCAATTTGCTGGGAATACTGCAAGTAGGTGGTTACTAAGGAGTTGGGTCACAATACAGGGGCTGCCACTGGTCCACAATTTCTTTCCACCCAGCTTAAAACAATTTCTAGGCTGAGCACTGTGTAGATTCTGCCAATAACATCTTTTCCGGTTACAAGCTGACAACGCTAATTTGCCGGTTTACAATTAGCCTGCTCTGTGTATAACTTCAGATCCTGCTATTTTAGATGATGCATCTTAGGTTTAAAGCCTGGAACAAGAAGAATCTTACAAAATATGATTTGCTGCAGAAAACCCAAAATGATCCCAAAAATGCTGTAAAAGAGATTTGGGGTTTACACAATACCCTGTGCTTAAATTTGCAAAAAAACATGGTTATTATTATTATAGGGCACAAAGGCATGGTCATGCCACAGTGTTAAAAAAAACTCCACAGCTTTAAAAAACAAAGAATGGCAAACGAACTCTAAACCACAAATGCTTTAGCAGCAGAAGGAATTCCTCAACGCAGCTCAGACAATACCTGACTCATGTTATCAGACAGACGTATATTCAGTGCTGCATACAAGACCGGGCAGGTGACCTCCTCTGTTTGTGTAGCTCTATTGACATCTTATTGTGAAAGTACGTGCTTATTAAATAACTGCGTGTCAGCGGCGCGGTGCTAGAAATTAGAGGTTTGGAAATATACCACCTATATAAATACCAGTTACCCCCGGGGCAATTAGAAGGGTGGATTTCTAGCTCTGCTACATCATCTTACTTCATCATGAAACTTAATCAACAAACACTGCAACTCTTTAGAATGGCAGCTGGCATACCATGTAGATGTGGATGGGGCTGGCTACATGGGGTGCAGAGAGAAGCAGTAGTGCTATTGTCAGTGTAGAATACAGAAGTTCATATCTCCATTCCTGAATTCCATGTAAAGAGGAATATGAAGAAGTCTTGTCCATTTGTGCTTCCTGCTTTATGATGCAACACAATGGCTTTTCTTTATTACTCCATTTCACAATTCAGGGGGTAGATCACTTAGAGTGATGTGTGGGAACAGCTTTAGAGATGCTGGATTTTCAGCTGAAAAGATCATTTTAGGGAGTAAAAACACAGAATATGTATGTTGCCTAAGAGTCAGCTGACTTAAAAAAAAAACAATGCTCACCTGGTGCGATTGATTTCAATCCTCCATAACAGCTACCAAAGAGTCTTCTGCCCATTTTGGGTCTCCAAATAGCACCCGTTGCCCAAGCCATGTGTCGTTTATCTATGCCCCGTTGCTGCCTCCCTACTGCAAGAATCCAACTGGGGTGGGGAACATCACTTTTACCCCAAAGCCTCGCCAATTAGACTCAAGCACTGTCATGGGGGAAGTTCATATACTCCCCAATACCATAAGCCCCGCACCATTAGAGACCATAGATAGATGAGCACAGATGGGTATGTTTGTGATGGAGGGGATTTTTGGTAGACTCTGCCCTGACAGACACATTTTTTCCTAAAATAACTGCTGCTGGTAGCTCTGCTGGCTATTGTAATCAGATCAGTGAAATAGATATATAGCCCTGATGAAGGGGGATTGTTTTGGCCCGTGAAACGCGTTGTATTTTTCAGAATAGATACACAATGGAATAATAACATTTTTCTGTAGTGCTGCTGCTCATTTTTTGTTTTCCAAAAGGTCAACTTAACAAATTGACTAGGAACAGAAACATATTAAGAAAGTAATTGCTTCTGCTAAAACTGGTCTTTCTATGGGGAATTCTATTTATTATCACTTTAAAAAGCAGCGCCTGCCGTACAAGAGAAAGGAGCAGGAAAGGGTAGAGAGCTGCTTCTGCACACACAGGGCCCTTGTACAGACCGGCAGATGTTCGGTGAGGTCATGGTGAAGATGACAAACTGAAAGGCCCCAGTAATGGACTAAGCACCCGTGTTACACAAGGGATCGCAATGAGATCATGGAATGAATAGTGCTGCCAAGACACTCAATTAAACTGCATGTTTCCCAAAGAGCGGACTTTATTTGTAAACTAGAAAGTAAATTATCTCATTTGTCTCACCCTCCCTCCCAATCTTCACACATATCACTGCATTCCTGTTAGATCCTTAAAGGGTAACCCCACCACAACTAATAGGTTTTAGTTATAAATGCAGCCTGCATGCTCAGTCCCTGGCTTCCTAAACTTTATAACATTCAGAAGTTTCTTCCATGATTGCTCTAATACACAAGGGAGTTTTGGGTGTTCCCACCCATGTCCCAGCTTCTCTTGTAACACCAAGTTATTCCATAATATAACATTTAAGAGAGGGGCCCCTAATAATGGCTCTTGTGTATTTTTTTCCAGGCATTTATGTGTACTCTTTTGCATTTCAAATGTACTTTTATAGATGTCCTTGCATCTGTGTTATGCAAAGCAAAAGATGAATATTCAAGAATGGAGATTATTCATTGTGAAGATCAGCCAAGAATACAAGAAACCATGATATGTGCAGTTTATGCTTTTACGGTTCAATTTAAAGGGACAGTGCAATGTGTGGTAATGAGTGCCCATTTCTCTATATTGTACTGAGCCCTGGCACCTGATTCGGAGATGGCCACGTAGGACAATGTTTATAATGGAGAACAAACAATTAAACCCAAGATTTATTGTTCTGAGCTGCAATTCATTTATACGTCGAGCCATATTGTGTATTCAACGAAGAACCAAGATCTTTAGGTAGAGAAGCCCTGTAAATGGAGGAGAACATGTGGCTTAGACCAGTGGTCGCCAAACGCTGGTGCGCGGCTCTGTTCCCTGTATAGACACAACTCACCCACTCTCCCATCGCAGATTCAGATCTGTTTGCTAAACACAACTTTGTTCATCCCCCACCGAAATTTAGAAAGCAGGTCTAAGCCTGCAATGGGAGAGTGGGGGTTCTGGCATCAGGACGTAACCCCCGGAGGAAGTTTCCTCCTCTCTGAGTGACACACGGCTCCCCCAAATTGGGTGGTTAGGATTCTGTAGACTTAATGGTCCGTGAGGTCCGAAAGGTTGGTGACCACTGGCTTAGACTTTCCTGAGCACGTGACAGCTTGCCAGCCAACAGTTAATTGGCCGACACCACCATGCTTCTTCAAAGCAACTGAATGGGGATTCACCAACTTCACCAAAAATCCTAAAAATGACACAGCAACAAGTGAATTTGTAAAGTTTTTGAAAAATATGCTTTTTTGTTGATTTTTTTATCTGTAGTGGTGCCATACCATTGCTTTTTGGAATAGCAAGGAATAAAAAAAATATACCATATCCCTATTATAATCCATTACCAGGAATTCCATTGAGAGTCAAAGCCATAGTCATCCTACAGCAAGAAGTGCTGAACAGGAACCTTGATGGTGGGATTACCTGGTATTCTACAATATAAACTTAAAATTTAAAAAATACTGAAAATGACATTTGAATACGATTTAACACGTTTTATAAGAGGGATCAGTGATTAGGTTTACATATAAATAGTTTTGTAGCCAAATAAACAGCTTTTAGGTCTATGGTAAAAGATGATGGTGACCAATCAGCAATTATACTTCACTGCCAAATTTGAGCAAATTATTATCTGAACTTTTGCTGCGGGGTTTCATCCAGATCAGTGTTGCTCAACAACAGAGGAACCCTTGAAATAACTTTCAGGTCTTCAGGGAACCCCTTCTATAATTCTATATCCACAGCTCAGAGTGGTAAATTGGAAGAATGTCGCCTATATAGCTGGCAATTGGAAAGAATGTCACCCTTACAGATTGGTGATGATGATTGGTGTCACTTAAACTGATCGGAGAGTCACAAATTGCTCAAGGAATCCCTGGGAACCTCTGGAGGAACCCTGGTTAAATCATGATATAGACCATCACTGGTCTTTGTAAAACTCTAAAAATAATTCCCAAATACCAAGCGTGCAGAACTAATCTTTCCTGATTAATACGACACTCTGTGTCAAGTCTCAACAAGCCTCCTATTTATTACTCAACTAACCAGATTAGCAAGAAAATTATTAAAATTTGTATCTTATAGGATCACCTACACTTGGGGCACAACGATCAAAACAACCTTACAGTAATGTGATTTTTTTTTAAAAAATAATTTGCTGTTTGCAAAGGTTTTAAATCCTGGACCAGATCCATTCCAGGTTTGCTGGATCACCCAGATTCTCCCATGATAGTTAGATAGATCTTCTCCAGTGGAGACCCTGCTGACAAATAGGGACTGAAACTGAAGTTTAAAAGGAAATTTACGTTTATTTGAGGTTACTTTTTTACCATAAATATTCCCTGGGGTAATAAAGACGCTTATCAAATGTCTGAATAAACTTTGCTACCACTGAATAGAGGAAAAGAAGACTTTATGAGGTCAGCAAAGGAATTTGATGGCCTCTCTTCCTCTCACGCGACAAAGAAAAAAAACCATAACATAAAAAATAAACCATTAACTGAAAAGTTGTAACCAAATATTAGTCTGCTAAAGATGTCACAGAGGAGGAAGGAAGGGAGAATGTGATAGCTCATAGAGGGAAAGAAATCAAAAGTAAGTCTAGGGGAGGGAGGGGGAGTAAAAAGAGGTACAACGAAAAAAAAAAAAAAGAGAGCAAAAGAGCGAGTGAGAGGGAGCGCTAGCGCAAGAGAGGGAACTGAGAGAGAGTGCGAGCACAAGGGAGAGAGAGGGAGCTCGAGTGCAGGAGAGGGAGGGAGGGTGATCGCAAGAGAGGGAGAGAGCGTGATCACGAGAGAGAGAGAGAAAGAGAGCGAGCACAAGAAAGAGAGAGGGAGCGCGCGAGAGAGAGCACGAGCTCAAGAGAGAGAGAGCGCAAGAGAGAGAGGGGGCAGAGCAAGAGGTAGAGGGGGCGAGCGCAAGAGAGAGAGGGGGCGTGATTGCAAGAGAGAGAAAGGAAGCGTGAACGTGAGAGGGAAAGAGAGAGGGAGCGCAAGCACAAGAGAGAGAGGGGGAGCGCAAGAGAGAGAGGGAGCGCAAGAGAGAGAGGGAGCGCGAGCGCAAGAGATAGAGTAAGCGCGAGCGCAAGAGATAGAGGGAGGGAGCGCAGAAGAGAGGGAGAAAGAGGGAGCGCGAGAGCAAGAGAGAGAAAGAGAGAGAGAAGAGAGAGAGGGAGCACGAGCGCAAGAGAGAGAGAGAGGGAGCGCGAGTGCAAGAGAGAGAGAGAGAGAAAGGGAGCGCAAGACAGAGAGAGAGAAAGGGAGCGCAAGAGACAGAGATGAGAGAGAGGGAGCATGAGCGCAAGAGAGAGAGAGAAAGGGAGCACAAGCACAAGAGAGAGAGAGCACGAGCGCAAGAGAGAGAAAGAGAGCACAAGCGCAAGAGAGAGAAAGAGAAAGTGAGAGAGAGAGAGAGCATGAGTGCAAGAGAGAGAGAAGGAGAGTGAGCGCAATAGAGAGGGAGGGAGCGCAAGAGAGGGAGCGCAAGACAGAGAGAGAGAGTGTAGGGAGGTAAGGAAAGAAAGAGATGAACACACACAGATTAAATAGAGAGAACAAGAAGGGAGAGATGAAAGGAAAGGAGATGAGAGAGAAAAGGAAGGAGATGTACAATAGACACGCAGATTTAATAGAGAAGGAAGACAATGAGACACCATGAATATTCGCCTGTAGCCATCCATGAACCTCTATGTATTCATCTCATCTCTGCCCTGTATAAACCTCTCCATGTTATCTTTCTCCGCAGGTGGCCAGTGAATAAATATCATGGAGCTCAACAACGCCAATTAACTTTTCATCTGTAAATAGCTCTTAACTTATTAGTGTGTACACAACCAGATCTGTGTGTTTTATAAACATTGTCTACAAGATGAACACCTTTACCACCCTGAAATTACCAGTTAGCTTCATTTAAGTAAACATTACAGCATCCTGCCAGAGCCATGTTGAAGAAGTGAGCAATTTGTTGCAGCTTATGAAATAAATGTATAGGAGTGATAAAATTCACCAATCAGGTTCACAGACAGAGAGAGAGAGAGATCACCAAAACCCATAGCCTGAATCTGATTGGAGGAAAGCGCCTTATCCTTACACATGGATTCTTATCCTGCTGGTAGGAATGCTGTTGAGTTATTCTATTACATTTCATTGACTCAACAACTCAACTCATAAGAAAAAAGAAACCTATCAGACAAATACATAGGCCACCATTGCTGACCTCCCTCTACCTAGATGGCTACTCTGATTTCAGTATTTTCCAAGTCAGTGACCTGGAACACAAATGCAGCAAGTGAAGTCTGCATAGTTTTTGGATCAGTGAATCAGAACCTACCAAATCCATCAGCCATGACACAGGCAATATAACAATCAGAGGTCAGTAATGGTATCTTACATATATCAAATGATAAGGGTCCGTTACTGGAACTTTACAAAATCCCTTTCTCCAAGATGTTCATACAAGGTCACAGTGGGAGTACAACCTACTGTCATATGACAAGCTACCCCTCCAGGCACTGCTGAGGGTGGTGCCTGGAACCTGGGAAAATTCTCTGTGCATTCTGCTGGCTGGGATCTAGATACTGCCATGAATAAATGATTTGGCACAGGGGGAACCATTCTGACAGGATATAACCCAGGATGAAATCTGGAGATGCAATGGGAGCCAGCTGTGCCCCCTGGGTCAGTTTAAACCGTGAGTTTTTATTTTCAAGGTTACTAATGTTTTGCTCAGACCTCACCCTAATAAATCTGCACTCCATGCAAAAGAGTTTCAGGTACTATTTAACAAAATTCTGATTCAAATGCAAAATTCCTGCTAAGACAACATGTTCTTGGTTTTATTTATTGATGATGCAAACATTTTGGCCAATGTATATGGTCATGACGACTCTTTGGAGGTACAGAAGGCTCTGTGCAATTAAACCATTGCAAATCAAAATGACTATAAGATGAAAGAAACGCAAAGTAACCATAAGTCAAATCCAAGTGGAGAAATGATCAGCAGATTCAAGTTAAAGTTATATGCAAATCTTGACTCGCCTGGAAAAGTCATGTCCTATTGGTCAGAGACTATGTCAATTTAAAAGAACCAATAAGAATGAAGAGGGTCAGAGCTTTCCTTAAGTCTAATAGCTGCCTGACCCTAAATACCATCCACAGCATCTGAGTGTGCTTAACAACCCCAACTAACAAAGCCCTGTAGTTAAAATATGCAACCACAGTATTCAGTTAGAAACTGGAAGGTATAGTGCGAGTTTAAAAAAGAGCAACAATGGTCAGGTATTAGGTGACTTATCACCCAATAGTTATAATTGCATGGTGCCATTTTCTTTCCCATGCAGGGCAAAGTAAAAAAAAAGACCCTAAGGACTCTTCTACCCAGCAATACATACCCACCATTCTTTCCTGCTAGGGCGGGAAGAGGAGAACCAATTTACTATGCCACGCATAGGCAAAGATAAGGTTCTCCAAGAGATTTAGATTCTAGTATAAGCCCTTTTGTAGAACATATTGCATGTGCATAATGATAATTACAAACATTGCTCTGCTTTGCATATGGATGTCTGAATGCATCTATATACAAATACATGACTCTCAGACACAACTGATCCGTACAGCTAGTACACATGGGCAAATGTTCACTTTAGGAATGCGATCTCAAGTAAATCTGGAGGGAAGTCAAAGCAGACCAATTGTAGGAGACTTTTGGGTTCCAATCTGTTTAGGATAGGTTGGGCATGTTGGTAAAAGTCAATAAAAAGTGCACAAGTTGTATCACATGTATGAACAATTGAGTACATCCATTTAGAATTCCAAATATTTCTATCCAGGAAAGCGGGATCTCATCCACATGTATTCAGTGTTTTGGGACTTCCAAACAATTTGAATATCAAATGGATTGATCAATCGCAAAATTGGCAGCAAACCAGTTTGTGTGAACCAGGCCTCAGAGAGCACAATGAACACATCACACACCACCCGCACAGCTCAGCCAGTGGCGGTTATAAATGTTTGCCTTAGATTTAGTGACTGTGAAAAGGACAGAAGATTGTTTGCACATGTGTAACATGAGAAGAAGCGCACCATCTAAACATGGAGCAGTTTGTATCCTGGTGCTGCCGTTGAATGGTGTGTACATATCAATCACTGGCATAATGAAACACAGCCGATGACCTACAGCTATAAGGAATGCTGCTTTGTAGGCTTGTAATCATTGTCCAAAAGAAAGAACTGTTCTAGAATCTGTGGGCTACAATTTATAAATATGGTCTACTAATGCATTTAATGCTGGCCATACACCCAATACGATCATAAATTAGAATCACAAAGTTATTGTGTCCCTCCATAATAAACTGCATTGAAAATGTGATCTATCCCAGAGCAGAAACAGCCTGGTTTCCACCTACTGGATCCTCCTGTGCTGCTTTTAATGATCATAGTCAAATTAATGTAATATATGGCTATAAATGGCCAGCAGTTAATTGTTCATTAAGACCTGGATAGTGATTCTCATGTAGGGTAAAGATCTATCTATTAAGGTTTACTGCCCCCCTTTATTAGTTTCATAGAAAGAAAAAAGAGAAAGAAAACTATTAAAACAGACCCCTATTTTGTTATTAGCAAAAGTATTTTTTTTTTGCTATTTTATAGGAAACTAAAAACTCATTAACTCGAATTAATAATATTGTCATTAATACAATAAAACTCCCCCACCCACGTTCTGTCTGCTCCATGCTTCTGACCTAGAACATGTGAGCAGATAAGCTGCCAATTTTGCACCTGATCAAATCATTTGAATTATATTCCAAACATCCATCAGTCAGAATTCCCAAAATGCTGTACCAACAGCTTCTGCCTTTTCAATTAACTTCCCTGGGAAAGAAAAGTGATTGCAACTCTGATCAGATTCCACTCAATTGTTTATGTACATGAACAGTCTATCCACAGTTCAACTCCTCCTCCATATTACAGTTTTTTTGACACCACCAGCCAAAGCAGTGGGGTATTGATCAACCAGAAGGGGAAACATTGTCTTTCTTTTGTCCCTTTTGGTTGTCCCCCTAATAAGCCCTCAGTTCTCTCCATATTCTATCCCACTGCTTACAAACCATTTTAACAGGGAGGAACCCCTTCTATAATTACTATATCCACAGCTCAGAGTACATTAGTGTAGTGGTCAATGGGAAGAATTCCTCTTACATTGCTGGCCACTAGGAAGAATGTCACCTTTACAGATAGCCAAATAGACCCTAAGTGCCAGTCAGGGAGGCAGAAATTGATTATTGCTCAGGGAACCCTTAGCAACTTCTGAAAGAACCCTGGTTGGGTTCACTGATCTAACTACGGCACGCTGTGGCCCTTCACGTTTGGAGACCTGTCAGCCAGTACATAAATCATAGGATGGCTTCTTCAAGTCTGTGGTTTGGATTGGCCCCTAAAGTTTAAGGTCACCCCAAGGACTTCACAATCCGGATTTGGTCACTAACCTTCATTGACCCGCGGCAGATTGGACTGATCGATTGGAATGTGGGTCATGTTGGGGGCCTTCTGCTTAATCCTGGTTAGAGTCCAGTGTTTCAGTCCTCATTAACGAAACATGAAAAGGAAGCTGAAAAGAAGAAAAGACGAACGTTATACAAGAACTGCAAAGTATATAAGCTTCTTTCCTGATAATATGCTTTTCTGCTCTAGCCACAGATTTATCAGGAGATCTTTGGAATGTTGTTAGTCTAATACTTCATAAGTCTCTTCTGCCAAAAACCACTTTACCTGTGCACCATCTTTTTTTTATCGAACTAGGTGCTGTAACTTTAGCATGAGTGTGCAGGAATTACATCACCCGTTACGCAACGGTTCAATTAGGAAGATGCTGGACCAAGAAGATGGGGGCACCGGTGAAGGTAACAACAAGGCACAGTATGAACCTCACATGGTTGGAGTAGGGCACACATACCAGGCAGTAAGTGTATCATAATGTGTCAATATAATTTGTAGATTTGCACATTTTGCAAAGAGGCTCAGAGACCAACATCAGATTTATGTCTTTGATTTAAAACAGAACTTTTGAAGACATCAGTAAAACGATCTGCTGCTTGTTACGGTGAGGTATTTGTACTCCTCATCATCAGCAGGAACTTCCTTACACGCAGAAAGGGGATTGCAGGGATTCATAAACAACCACAATCTGTCTCAACATTCCATATAAACATCAGAATACTGCCTTACATCAAGCACGGGAGTTACTGATTGCATATGACAGCTCCAAGCCCCCCTCACCGTGTTTAGCCGCAGCAACCGGAATGCCAATTAACAGAAGTTTAAATTGTAAATCCAACTTTTAGCCAAGTGAGACATTTTACATTATCTTAACCTAAAGTTCTGCAAGACAAATTCTAATAAGTGAATACAAACAGTTTGTAGAAGCAAAGTGGTGGACAGAATCTCTTTATTGGGTTTGTGTTTGCAGTTTAGGTCACCCAAAGTCATCATGTGGCACAGAAAGAAGAAAAGAACAATAGGTACCAGACTACAATGGACTAGACTATTCCCAACATCCGTACATTACAGTGGGTGCCATGTGATAAGATGGACTTTGTAGTCACAGGAAGGAGGTGGTGACCAAATGGAGGACCCCAGTATAATAACAGAAGAATGAAGGACACAAGAGGTCCTGGCGGCATGGATTGGTGCACTGGTGGGACAGTATTTCTCCAACTTTTAACCATGGGGGAACCTTTCAGATCTTCACGGATCCCCTTTTATAAATAATATATCCACAGCTAACAGTATATTAGTGTTGTGGTTAATAGGAAGAATGGCTCCTATAGTGCTGAACATTGGGAAGAATGTCACCCTTACAGATAGCCAAAAAGATCATTGGTGACCAGTTTCTCAAGGAACCCCTAGCTACATGTGAAGGAACCCTGGTTCAGAAACACGATTGCTTTATTCATTGTTGGGTTTAATTGGGCTTTAAGAAAGACAGGCAAGAACATCTGTTTAAAATATTTGTGTTACCTACAATAAACCCATAGGGTCTTCCCATGTCTTTTTGGCAGTGCCCCTGGTAGTCACCCCCTCACCCCAGAACTGCAATTACTGGTTAAAAGGAACAAGCAGACACTTCCTCCTTTTTTCTTTGTTTTCAGGGACCCTCTTCCTTGCTGTTCATCCAGCCCCCAAATCCTCCTTTGGTCCCAACCTCTCCAACAGAGGGTGCACCCGCTTCATAGAAACAGTGGCGGACATTACCAACAAAGGGGCCCCATGCTAAACTAACTTGCAGCTCAGGATGGTACGGCGACACACTTTGTACCTCCTTATGTCCACCCAAAAGTAGGAGCAGCAGTTAGTAAATAAAGAACATGTGCTTTTTACAATATCCCCAAGTCCGACACTTTTCCTAAAGTCACTTTTCCATAAAGTCACACAAAATCAGTGCAGCTTAGGAAAAAGAATTTCCTCCAACTTTTTCTGTATGATAAGTTCAGAGAGTAATTTTCCAGTGAGGACAACAGCTGCGGTGAATTTTCTAACACTTTCTATAGTTTTCTGTAAACAACGAACTTTGTCACTGTAAAGTGAACCTGTCACAAAGATGCAGTGATATTAAAATGGAGCATAGAAAGAATAAATGCAAAAGCAGAGGATATGATAAGTGAAAGCCATTAAATTCAAAGTGATCTGTGGATCTGAGAGAAACAGACAGCTACATACAAACCCTAATATTGGGAAGAAAAATGTCTGGAGGGCAGGGGATTGGAATTTTGTTTCCCACAGTAAAGGAACATTTGCAAGTTTTGTTCTTCTCCAAGCCAGTGACACAGCAATGAGAGGAGAAGCAGCAGACTGATGAGTTCCTACGCTTCTCACTTCTCCTATCAGCATATTCTTTGTTAGCAATTGGCTGCAGCACATCTGCTCAGCTCCTTATGCTTCTTCTTTCTATCCCAATGGGAGCTCTGCTGTACATTGGATTGCAGAAATCTGATAGCAAGCCATGTCCAGGTACTTACACTGCTTGTAAAAATCATTTACAACTGTTTATTATTAATATTCAATAAATAAATACAGAGCCATTCATGTGTATTTTATATCTGTCCAGGGTGCTGCTTGAGGACAGAACCCAGATTATATAAACAGCAACAATTACTGTACAAATTGTTTCAACAAGATATATTCACATTCTGAAAGTGTTTTAACCGCAAATGGCTTTAAACGGTTAAATATCTTTTGAAAAAATGCAGCATTTTAACATCCCAACTTTTTTTATGAAGTGTTATTCCACGTGCAATGCTGTTGGAGAACTTCCTGGAATTTTTATGGAAATTTCATGGAGCTGTAAAACAGAAACTCGTGGCAAAAAGGAAAATCCAAATGACAGTTTTGGCAAACTTTATATCGATGGGAGGCTTTAATTTTGTTGTTAAGCTTTCACTGGTTAGATCAGTGTTTCTCAACCAGGGTTCCTGCAGAGGTTGCTGGGGGTTCTTTGATAAATCAGCAATTTGCACCTCACAGGTTAGTTTAAGTGGCACCAAAGATCTTTTTGGTTATCTGTAATAGTGACATTCTTCTCAAGGAGAGAAAAACATACTAAACTATTACCAACATACTAAACCCTCCTCTTTAGCAAACCAGTTTTTACATTTTTGTAAAGTATTTGCTTGACTTTAAATATCTTGCTAGATTTTTAGCAAAATTGGACTTTTTTTGGTACCCTATTTGTGCCTTTACCCTGAAAAATAGGGATCAGGCAGGTCTTTATTGCAGAAAGGGAGAGGCAATGTCCCTTCTGCAAAAAACATTCTTACCTGCCTGATCCCCATGCATGCGCAGGGTAGGATGTTGGGATACCCGGCACATCCCGGCTTTCCCATTGGCTGCTGGGACTGAATAAACTTCACACAGGTACATGGAAGTTACGTCATCCTAGCCCAGCCAATCAATGGCCAAAGGCCAGAACGGAAGATGAGAGATAAGATGAAGAAAAAGAATAAGTAACTGCAATAAAACATTTGCTATCAAAAAGGTAAGGTTATTTTATTGCTGATGGGACATCACAAAATACAAAAAAAAAATCTTAACCAACAATATATATCATTCATTTTAGGACCTATATAAATATACAATGTATGGAGTAGCATTATATACACTATAGCAGCCTTTCTCAACCTTTGTAACAAGGGAGAACCTTTAAAAAAAACTTTCAGGAAACCCTTTCTATTATTCCTAGCCACAGCTCACAGTGCATTAGTCTGGTGGTCAATGGCAAGAATGATTCTTACATATCTGGCCAGTGAGAAGAATGCCAACAGATAGCCAAAAAGATCATTTTTATCACCAAAACTGACCTGAGAGGCACAAACTGCTCATTGCTTAAGGAACTTCGGGAGGAACCCTGGTTGGAAATGATCTTTTGTGATGAATGATTGAGCTACTGCACTATTTTGTTTTATTGGGGTCAGTCTCAATCAGTCCTTATGGTGGACTAATGAACAACATCAGGGAGGACCGCTGTATGCAATTCAGATTTTTGCATGACCGCTCACCTTGGCCAATGATTTTCTGATGTGTGTACATAGCTTTAAGGCTTGTTCATACCAGCAGCTTCGTTCAAAGCAAAAACAAAGCGATTTGTCTTATGTATTACGGGTTAAGTTCAGTTTCCACCAATCTGAGTACCAAAATAAAAAAAACATACTGATTTTTTTTTTGGCAGCCCAGCATCCTATAGTGCTACTCCATAAAGAAATAAAGCAAAACTTTAATATTGGTGTGAACAAACCCCTACACTTTATACACAAGCAACTAGAATAAAACTAAACTACCTTGTAAAAATGTATATACAAGAGAAAATAATATACAAAATATATATAATATAGACACACGCACACATATACACTCTTGTTTGAGACGGAATCCAAAAGGCTTTATAAAAAAAAACAGTTCAGGGGTAATAACCACTGCATACCAGTAACACCCCACCAGACTGATAATTTTGGAAATGTTCTGACCTTAATATGTAGCCACCATAATCTGGTCCTTGTCCTTCAGATCCTGACGTTTGCCAATGTTCCCTTCTTCCAACACATCACCTGCCTGTTCACTTGTTTCCTCATATATCCCACCCCCTGCCAGGCGCTCTTGTATTCAAATACTCAGGGTTATTCACTTCACCTGTCCGTGGTTTTATTTTTTTTGGCTGATTGTTGTACTTTTCATCTAAAAATAAATACCTTTAAAAATAAAATAATTATACCATTTATAGTAATGAGTACAGCTCATGGCGTGGTTTGCTCACAGCCTATGACCTTACCCCTTGATGTCTTTAAAATCCTTCTAATACAAGACAAACAAGAGGCATTAACAGCTTGGATTATCCTCTGTTATGGGTGAGGCTTAAATGTCAAAACTCTAAACAAGGCTAACCACCAAGAAATGCAAAGGAAACAAAACACACAAGGTTTTTGCATAAAGGAATTAGGTGCTTATCCCATTTAAGGTCAACACCCTGCAACCACAATCCGCAGCAAAACGTGCAACATACAGGATTCATCCACCACGCCTACCTACAGGTAAAGCCAACGCTGCTTAAGACCTGGTACACATGGTCATCAGCTGGAAGATCAGCACAGTGTTTGCAAAGCTTTCAGCCAGCTCTACTATAGGAACATTTCATTTTTTAATTAATCCTCCTCCACCATCCATCATCACCAATTGCCGGGCTGACAGACAGTGTAATTCAATGCCTTTCTGTGTCAAGGTTGTCATGAACACACCCCCTGCTGCATCATCACTGGTGTGGCCCTATACTATAAGGATGACATGAAGCAGTATGGACCCCCCTGATTAGATCACCAGATCAAACTCTTCCAAATTCAATGACACCCACAGTCATTCAACCCATTTCTTTTGAGTAAAGGGTGTCATGAACCCATCCCATCTTTGGAGGAAAGGGGTGGGATTGACCAAGGAGCTGACATTATAAGAGGTGGACAAGAAGACCTTAAATGTCACATGACCGGCCTGAAGACCTCTGACTTTATGGGGCAAAATGGAGTGGAATTGGACTTTAAGTTGTCCACAGTGCACCTCCTCCACCCTACCCATCATACAGCCTTTGGAAACCAAAGAGCCAACACATATGCTCAAATGGGTCATTCCTACATGTTTGAGAGCCCTCCAACATCAACAGAAGTGCTCCTTGTAATCTGTAGATCCCAAACCTGCCTATTCTTGGAAAGGCTTTTATTCAATAGATCAGCCATTGTCAACCAGGGTTTTTCAAACTGTGGTTGTCTGATTTTCTATTTGATGATGCCTGCAAAGTACTGGGGCCAATATGAGTTGGTAGAGCCAACTGCATGACTCCAATGATGTTTTTAGGTGTCTATAAAGATATTATTCTAGCTGATGCAGTTAGGAATTATTTCCACTGGTCACCAATTTATTATAAATTTTTCTCTATTAAACCCTCTCCAAAAAATGATTTTAGTAGAGGTTCTCTAGGACCTGAAAATTATTTAAAGGCTTCCTTAGGTGTAAAGGCTGCCATAGTTGAATGTGTTCGTTGGATCATTGTGAAAGTCACTGGGATAATCAAACAAAGGCAGAGCTGTCCTTCTCACCATCTGCTGTTTTTTGTTTCTGCTGTATAATCTTTAACTCTTCTTCCTCTTTATCTCTTGGCAGCTGGGAAAACTCCAATGTAAACATTCCTTCTCTATGAATTTACTATGTTACTATGTTTTTTTAAGGATTTTTGGGAATCCTTTGGAAAACTGGTCAGTTATCCTAAAGTTCTGAAACTCTCCTAAAATAGCCTGTGTTTGATTTATTTGTGTTCAGATGTCCTACTAGTGTGGGAAAGTCAAAGGATTGGAAAGCACAGTTTACAATTTAGCAGATTTATAACCAGATGAGTAATTGTTGCCCAACCTAAAGTGCCAATAAAAGTTCTCCTTGTAAAGAAGCAAAACCTAACCATCTCCTGGTCCCCAATTGGGCTCTATGCTTCCTTCCACCAAACTGGGTCAACAGGAGGAAGAACTGAAAGCAGCTGGAAACTTGGTGATTGACACTCCCGTAAATGCTATTTTTCTAACTCAAGGCTTTCTTCTATTGGTACTCTATAAGTACTCCTATTGGAAAAGGTATTCTTCTGGCTTGAAGAGTTTATGGCCCCATTGATGAGTATTGATGTGCATTGTATCTACTCTACCCTTGCCACTTCAATTACAATCACCACCCACAAGAATATCCCTTGTTAGTATTATCTCCTAAATTGCAACAGTGGCCAATCATTGCCCGCAAGTGTTACATCTTAGAAAGAAGCCATACCTTGTCTTTACTCAATGCTTTCTCTTTAATGGCACCATGAAAAGGTATTCACTTATGGCTCCATTCACACTATTCTGGTCAGTTGATGAGTAATAATGTACATTGTTTCTACTCCACCCTTTCTCCTTCCAACCTTGGATTCCCAGTACTCATCTGGCACCCTTTCCACTATTACAACCAGCACCCAACAGAATGTTGGGTGGTGGATGATTGACACCAATAGACGTTATGATAGCGAAGCCAAGTCCCAGTGCTAAACATTTTTGAAGGGGAAGCAAATAAAAAGGTAAACATATGGGGAAGGGGCTGTTACTTACTCCTAAATGGGTTCAGTGAACATTTCACTTTTTTTTGGCTAACCCAACCTTCCTAATATCCGCTGGTTGCAATAGGCAATCTTGTCACCCTTTGTATACCCCACTGGCTGTACGAGAACTATCTATGAAAGGAGCCAATGTATACTGCAAAATACAGCAACCTCAGAACCTCCCTGCAGTGTAACACCAGAATCAGCCTATTATAAATGCAATATCAGGTGGAAAAACCTTTACCTTTAATTACTGAGCTGTAAAGATCAATGTTAATTCCATTTTTCCAGTGATAGGACTCGGTGTTTGCATGTCGCTCTCATGTTTTAGGCTCATATTTCAGTACATCATCGAGCGCTCCCTTCCTAAGAAGCGCCATAAAATCCTCTTTGCTGCTGGATATAAATTTTTAAAATGTAATCTGTTTTTCTGTTTCATACAATAATGAATTGCTAGTAAATAATTGATTGTTGTTCTTACTATCGGGTCACGTGACCATACAGTGGTTACAAGGTTAAGAGTGCTGGATGAGGTCTAAATAAGGATCATTTTGTCTGGTTCACTAAAGACTTACTACAGACAGAGCTGAAAGTTATACTTATCATTAAGCTTTCCCCTCCAAACTCCAGTCAGGCCTAAATATCATATACATTAGCAAATTATTGGCAGCATTTTGCTGAATTGGATTGGTAAGAACAGAGAAACACTGCTATGTGTTGATAATTAGTAGATCCTATTGATGTTGATTTGTCAATGAAGGCTCGGGTCATTGTCGTGTCTGAACCAATTTTTGCCTGGGTTACCAAAATGGCACACATGAACCTTAACTAACACCATCTAGCGAAATATATATATATATATATATATATATATATTCTAGTACATGACAACCTGATCCAAGGCCACCCCAAAACTAGATCCTAGGGTAGCCTTTCTTTTCTTGACCTTTTTAACAAAGGAAACCCTTGAGAAAACTTTCAAGTCTTAGGGAACCCCTTCTTTAGTTACTATATTCACAGCTCATTTTAGGATAGCTTAGTGGACATTGGGAAGAATGCCTCTTACATTGGTGGCCATTGGGAAGAATGTCACCCTTACAGATAGCCAAAAAGATCATTGGTGTCACTTAAACTGACCTGGAAGGCACAAACTGCTCATGGCTCAAGGAACCCCTAGCAACCTTTGGAGGAAGCCTGGTTGGATAACACTAACCTGGGAGTTACATTGCAGCTAATGTAACATTTAACAATGAAGTATTCTAATGTATCCTGGGTATTGAACTTTTTTCTGGGTTCAGAATTGCTAAGCTGTGAACTTATGAATGCCCCTATCTGATAGATTCCCATAACTTCCCCCCCCAAACTGGAGGCCCATCTACGGGCAAAACTTGCCTATCATTCTCACCCTCCTCTAACCCATCCCATCAGGTCAAACCAGGATTACCTTATAAAGAAAGATATGCTCACCTAAATCCACTATCCAGGCCCCTTGACAGCACCACTTATGTGTCAATGGACCAATTACCCCTACAATGGTGTCCGCACTTGGTGCTCACTGGCTGTCCCCTATTAATAACATCATTTTCCGACCCAATCAGAAAAAGACACAGGCAGCCAACATGAATGGTCCATGAGTTATTCTTATGCCTGCAGTCTTTTCCAGTTTCAGGTTTTATCCCCATAGACCCTACATGATTTTCATTATGCCTCTATAGATTCATTCAATCTTATCAATCAATCAATATTTATCCTTACAAAGGTAAGGTTTCCAGAACTGGACACACACGGTATCAATAAAGAAGCGTCAAACCATCACAATAAAATACAGAATGTAATTTTATAATTAGATACTCCAACTAAATTTAACCTAAATAGCAATTTTTTGAATGGCCCAAATTTTAGTTTTTATAGTTGAGAGCCTTTGCTCCCTTCTAGGTTCTATTGTCCCAAATTGAGGATGGGCATTTAATGATGTCACATGACAGGCACCTTGTGAATAAAGAGGACATGGCACAGTCTTCGATGCCGCTGTTAATGGCGGAGCGGGGGAGAGGCCTGAGATGTAGGGCTTCAGTGTTGGTGCATGAAGCATCCACATGTCAGGTGTACCCGTGGCTGGTAGTGCATGCATGGGGGTAGCTATTTTAGGGCTCCAAGGGTCCCTGCATGGCAACATTGCCAAAAATGCCTAAATCTGAAAATGTATGGGCCAAGTATAAAAAAATGACAGCTTGCATTGAAATAGAGGACATCAAGGAAATAAAAAGATGATATAGGCTGCTAGATGTATTTGTCTCCAATGCAGGTTGAATAATACTCGAATAATTACAACATGACGTTCATTGGTGTCATTTATATCGGCCCAGTGGCTGGAGTTCAGCTTTAAGGAGCCCACAAATGCAATACAATGTGCATTATTACATCTGCCTGTTCAGCATTAAAACACAAGCGCTTTCCTTTTCAAAAAGAGCAGCAAGGCAAACGATCGGTGGATAGGCGCTACTGAGTGACGGGTGGAAAAATCTCTTTCATGTATAGAGAAAAGAATGCAACCCGATCTGGAATCTGCGGAGAGGCTTTGTACGCCAAAGTGTTACATGGAAGTGACAGCCAAAGATCACAATGGGAGCACGTGATTGGCTGTAACGGGAGGAGTATTGAGCCAGTGGACAGTACAGCGTAACGTGCAGCCTGATGCATGGAGGGACCCTCACCAGGAAGCTGATGTAGACCTTTTCCTAGAAGGATACAAGATACATGGTGGAAAAATGAAACTCCAATGCTAAAATTACATTAAATGCAATCTAACAATTCTATGCTTTCTAAGACTATGCATTTTGCATATTGTGCTAATTTTTTTGATATCTCAGATTTTCCCACTGAAAATTCCCTTTTAAGCTGAAAATGGGTCTTCACTTCTAACATTTTCTAAGCAAACTCTTTTCCTTTGTAAGCCATATGACGGCATTGCATCAAGCAACCATGCACAATGCCTGGGGGTTACTGGACCAATGCAACGGTTGTAAGTGTTTCCTGTTACATGACCCGTAAGGCAAGCGCTGTTTGTTGAACATGCTGCATGGGGCAAAAAGAAAATGTAGAGGGTTAGTCCTCCCCATATTTGTCTGTTAGGGGTAAAGCCAATTGGGCCAAGTCAGCCTTTGGATTCTTGTTTGTTTCCAATACTCTAACAACCAGACCTTCTGCAATACTTCCTGCCCATCTGTGTACAGATTCTTGTTGTACATTCTACTTTTCTTCTATATAAATTTGAGTGAGTCCTGCACCCTTTATAAAGTGGTGTGATGAACCAGAAATTTAACCATAATGCTCACCAATAATTTCCTGAAAAATAAAAGAAAAAGCCAAATGGACCTCCCCAGCATCTACCAAAAACTGAAATACCCATTTTGGACCGGCTGAACATTTAACAAAATGTTAGTATGTGCAAAGGCGGAACCTGGGAATAAATTTAGCCCGGATTCCCGCCATAACTGTTACAAAAAATGTGCACAAGCTGTATATGTGAGTCAAAGTGCACTTCAGGTGCACCACAACACACATATAAAGTAAAAATACACCTCTGCTATAGGGAGCCACAGGCCACAAATACTATTTTGCCAGAAATAGCACAAGTATTTTATGCATGTTGAGGACATATGCATAGTAAATTGGCTGCCTAATAGTCCAGCTCCAGGAATATAAAGAAAATAACCTTAGGGTGAGGATGCCTCTGCATTGCAAAAGTTTAAAGCATGCTTTGTCTTGGGGGGTGGAAGGATGTTAAAAGTTTTTCTCAAAGTCTGTTCTCTGTAAGACACTCTGAGCTCAGGGACTGACACCATCCCCTACAATGTAGGACCACCAATAGCCCTATACTGTAAGTAAGGATGCCAAAGGGCCACCCAAACCCTGGAGCATCGGCTGTGTGAGAGATGAGGTCAGTAAAGTCTGGTAAAGTAAAAAAACAAGTATTAACCACTTGGAATATGGGGGAAGCTTCACTAAAGGGAATTTTAAAAACTTTCTAAATCCACAGCTTTTGGTTAAATTTTACCAGCTGATCTATGAGGGTTGTAGCGTAGGCATCTTCTGGTATAGGTTACCAACACTAAGGTTTTCTTTCCTTGTGATCCAGACTTCTGATGGAGACAATAAGTGGCCATGCTGACACACTTCACTGAGAAATGCAACAAAGTCATCATAAACTTCCTTTACATGCACTGCAGATCCAATCATTTTATTGGATCAAACAAACTCCAGCCATGTGTACCAAAGCCAGGATACCCCCCCATGCTCGAAAGATTGCTGAAAGATGATCCCTATCCCAAATGTGCTAAGAAAGTAAAAATATTTCATTAATCCTGTAGAAAAAAGGAGATGACTACAAATTGGTCCCATTTTATGCCAACCATAAACGTGGAAGAACTACAACTACTATCACTACAAAACTGTACTTAGGGGTGCTCGAGCCTGTCATACGCCAAACAGACAAAACAATACATTTCAATGCGATAGGGGAATAGACAGATCAGCACTTCTCGATAAGGTTCTTCCAGACGTTCCTAGGGGTTCTTTAAACTGTAAAAGTGTAAAGCTGCGTACACATGTCCAATAATCATCTTTCGAAACGAACGACCGATTGGCCAAAAATCGTTCTAAAAAAAAGTAACCAACGACGCCGACGAACGAAGATTGTCGTTGGAAAGGAACGACAGGCACGGCAGATCTGATTGGCCGACGATCATTCACTATCTATAATGTGTACGGTCATTCAGTGATCGTGCATGTTTCTGCAGTACACTTTCTCCTTTACACATCACTTCCTGCATCGTTCAAACGATCGTATCTAGCGTGTGTACACTATTGGTGGATTATATTTGAACGATCGTATCGTTACAGCATGTACAGAATTGTGCACAATACGATCGTTCAAAATAATCATTTGTATCATAATTATTGGAAGTGTATACCTAGCTTTATTCTAGCCATCATTGTAGGGAAATTTTAAAAGCTTTTATTCCCCATTGACCTCCAAAGAATTGGTGTTAGTAGGGGTTCTTGAAGAACCAAGACGTGTTGAGGAAGGCTAGAACAGATGGACACATGGACAGACAAGAAAACATACAACATGGCATTTACACATGGCAGCTATGGCAATCGTTGGATGGACTAGAAATAGATAGAGAGTACAAATAGCTCCGTACTACATCCCAGAATGCAATACCAGACTGAAAGGATTATGAATTAAGTTTCATTTGATAATGGTCATAGACAACCTACCCAACATTCCTTTATTCCTTCCTTATTATATATCTCTGTTCATTTGGTAATGCCAATATTTGTATCGGTCTTGGCAATAAAGCCCTTGTAGAATTTTGAAACAGAGATGTAGAGACAAAAACACATTTCTTACTCTATTGCCCCAAATACTCATTGGTAAGGAAACTTTCACAGACTTCCAGACAGTGAACGTCACTACTGGAAAGGAAATTTAAACAAAGTGCAGATTGAGAGGGACCTGAGAAACCGAGAACCTGACAATCCCCTGCCTGGACTCTATACACCCCCTTTATGTTATCATGTATCCCCAATAATGTCATAGGTAACCACAATCCCACAACCACAATAACTTCCCAACGTATTTAGTCCTGACAATTATACTTTATGTGGAAGAGAGAGAAATGGAAAGACAAATAGAGGGGGAGAGAGATGGAGGGTAGGAAAGAGAGGAAAAAATGCAAAGAAAAAAGAATGGAGAGAGAGAGAGAGAGAAAGAGAGAGAGAGAGAGAGAGAGAGAGAGACGGAGGGAGAGACGGAGAGAGAGAGAGAGAGACGGAGAGAGAGAGAGAGAGAGACGGACGGAGAGAGAGACGGACGGACAGAGAGAGAGAGAGAGAGAAAGAGAGAGAGAGACGGAGGGAGAGACGGAGAGAGAGAGAGAGAGACGGAGAGAGAGAGAGACAGACGGAGAGAGAGATGGACGTACAGAGAGAGAGAGAGAGAGAGAGAGACGGACGGAGAGAGAGAGAGAGAGACGGACGGAGAGAGATGGACGGAGAGAGAGAGAGATGGACGGAGAGAGAGAGAGATGGACGGAGAGAGAGAGAGATGGACGGAGAGAGAGAGACGGACGGAGAGAGAGAGAGAGAGAGACGGACGGAGAGAGAGAGAGACGGACGGAGAGAGAGAGAGAGAGAGAGAGGAAGAGAAAGAGAGACACACACAAAGAGAGAGACAGAGAGAGAGAGATGGAAAGAAGAAAAGAGATAGAAATAGAGAGATGATAAAATGAGAAAGAAAAAGAAAGGAAAAAAGAGGGAGATGGAGAGAGATAATAAAAATGGGGGAGGGGGCAGAAAGATGTAAAGAAATAAAAGCAGTATAAAGAGGGAATATTCACCAGCCATGTAAATAGATAAAGACATAGCAGCAGGTACAGACAATCATTATCTATAAACATAGAAAGGAATAGATGAATGTATAATAAATGTATAGAACATGGAATACACACACATTACATATAGATATGACACAATGTCTGGACAGATGTGATAACACACATGTAGAATGATTTATATTTCTATAGTCATTCCTCCAGATGTGATGATAATGGACACATGAGCAGACAGATGCGGTGTTGCTGCACCCCGGGCCCCCTGAGCAGTGATTTGGGGCCCCATTCCTGGTTGTACATACTCCATGCAGTCGTGTTTCCCCCTGGCTATCCGGGCCCGGTGCTCCCCGGTCCCCCGTTACCTGCTGAGTGCCGTCCTCCGGCTCCCCGGCCTCTCCTACACAGCTGATCTGTAACAATGTATGGAGCTGGGCGGACGGCGGCCGCGGGGGGACATTCTTCTTCCTTCTCCTCTCCCCGGGAAATAGCGCTATGGCCGCTGATGTGCAGCTTCCAGATGTCACCGGATCCAATGTCTGGGGCTGGGGGTGGAGGATTGCTGGGGGGGTCACTTTATTCACAATGGGGGTGGGTGGGGGATATCTAGGTTTATGGGGGTTCTCTATATCATATATGTATATTATTATTATATAATATATTATATATATTATTATCATTTTATATATAAATTCATCAGGAATCTCTATCATAGGGTGACAACGCTCTCCTGATTTTCAAATCGTGCTCCGGAGTTGTCAGCCTATCAGATGGGTTGTAATGATCCCAATGGCTGCGGATCTTTAGATGTGAGATGTAAGCAAGGATGCAAAGAAGGGATTCATGGAGAGTTTATATTTCTTCCAATCATTTTATGTCAATTGGAGAATTAGGTCTGACGGACGAGACAATCTAAGCCTGTGAATGGTTAGATGTGTAAATGATTGGTTTGTGTATATATTGTGAAGTCTATTAAAGCCTAGTACCAGGGGCAGACATAGGGAGGCGCACTACACAAGCAGGAGCAGGGACTTCACATGAGATCAGGGGACACTATTGGCTACGTCCACCACTGCCTACCCCATCATTATTTTTTACTAGAGTAAGGAAGAGTTAATATTTTTGTCTATGACCCCACTAGGAAGATTTACTCCACGTCCCGTCACTGTGTCCAAAAAATGGTGGTGTAGTATTTCCTGGTAGGGATCATTCAAAAAAATCCAGCCCCCTCTGAGATGTAAAGGTTAACTAGGGGGTGATCAATAAACTGATACCCTTACCTTATCCCTTGCCCCTACAGCAGAGGGCGCTCTTCTCCACCATCTAATGTTATGTACTGTGAAGGTTAACTAAGGGGTGATCAGTAAATTGATACCTTTACCTAATTTCGTGCCCCTACAGTAGAAGGCGCTCTTCTCCACCAGTTAATGTTCTGTTATGTAACGGGCCCTAGGTGACCTAGGAATGTATCCAACTGCGGGCCCCCATATAGAACTGGTCTGCAGCTCCTGTTGGCTTAAGAAGGTCTGTGGCCCTTGCACATCGGCACCCTTTGCACCTCCTTATATCTGCCCTGTGTCCTCCTATGCAATTCAGTACAGCTGGACCAGCACCGTATTGGGAGACATCAGAGCTATAACTAGTCTATATTTGGAAGACCGGTCCCCAAAGAGGAGGAAAAGTGCAGGAGGAGCCCCCTAGTTGTACCCCCTTCCCTCCAGGAGAGATTTTCACTCACTTCCTTTGCTAATGGCCCACCAATAAAAATCTAACAGAAGCTTTGGACTTTTTTCTGATCCAAAACTAATTTCCTGGCTGGCATAATTTTTTGCCTTATTGGTGAATGAGCAAGGTACCGTTCCCTTGACACAATCAATACTTTCATCAGTGAAGCTGGGTGATCCAGCAAACCTGGAATGGATCTGGTCCAGGATTGAAAACATTTGCTAACAAATAGCGAATGACTTTTAGGAAACCCGTTAAAGGTTTTCTGGATCACCCAGCTTCACTGATGAAAGTGTATTCTCCCCAGCCTTGGAGAACTTTAATAAATCAGACGTATTGTCTCTAACAATCAAATTGAATAATAAATAGGAAGCGTCTGTACAAGGTTTAAGGCTGGCACTTGGTTCTTAAAGATCTTTGGCAATCACCATTTTTTTTCTATGCTGAAAATTTTCTTAGCCTGAAAAAAGAAAACCAATGCCGCCACCACGTCTATGGACAGACAAGCTGGGATATATTGGATTCTTAGTTTGGATATTTACAAGCACAGACCACCTATGGCACCCAGGGTCACCTTGTGTTTTAATGAAGGGTCCAATTAAAATAGTCCGAGAATAATATTAGGGCCATTCAAGGTGGGCCGGGGTTAGAGGAAGGTGAATAGTAGGTGCAGTCCTTGTCACACAAATTCATTCTTGTGAAAAAGAGACATCCAGCATTTTCATAGATGAGTGAATCCTATTCACCTTCATTCTGTGCTAACTGTGCATGACCACAGATTGAGAATGCAGGAAAGTCACTGAATGCACTGATCAGCTGGGAGGGCTCTGTCCCTTTAAACAGATCCTGTGGTACAATGTTTCTTTTCATGGAATATAAAAAGGAAAATATTTTTGTTTTATTTTAAATGTAACAATGTTATTGGTAAACAATCATTATGTCCTGGCAGTGGCAGCTCCATACTATTTGGGGGCTGATGGGGCAAATAAAAAACATGCCAATAAGGATTATTATAATAATAATAATAATAATATTATTACTAATAATATTATTATTAGTAAACAAGATTTATAAAGCGCCAACATATTAGGCAGCGCTGTACTAGGGGTTGCAAATTATTTTTATTAATAAACAGGATTTATATAGTGTCAACATATAACACAACGCTGTACATTATGGGTTGCAAATGATTATTATTATTATTATTATTATTGTTATTATTAATAATAATAAACAGGGTTTATATAGCGCCAACATATTAGGCATCACTGTACATTAAATAGGGGTTGCAAATGACAGACAGATACAGACAGTGACACAGGAGGAGAGGACCCTGCCCTGAAGAGCTTACAATCTAGGAGATGGGGGAATTAGCACACAATAGGATAATATATACATTTTGTATAGGGGCAGAATTTAGTGACCCGGATGACTCCGGTCTGCATGCATTGCTCTTCTCACACCTGGAAGGTTAGGTACTTACCTGAAGGGTTATTGTTGGGGGTTGGCCTTTGGGTAGGTTAGTTTGTTGTAAAGGTTAGGCACTAGGTGGGTTGCTAAGGTTAGGCACAATGTAGACAGTGATTAGGATTTGAGACCAAGAATTGGTAAGGTTTGGGAACATGATTTTTTATATACAGTATTATTATTATTATTTTTATTATTATTATAATTATTATTATTATTATTAATAAACAGGATTTATATAGCGCCAACATATTACGCAGCGCTGTACATTAAATAGGGGTTGCCAATGGCAGATGAATACAGACAGTGACAGAGGACTCCACCCCCAAGAGCTTACAATCTAGGAGGTGGGGGAATTAACACACAATAGGAGGGGAGATATATATGCCCTCTTGCCCAATTACTGTCCATGCACTGTGATTGGGTGATTGGGAAAAGGTAGATCAGTGAATATGAGCCCAGCCCTGCACTGGAGGTAAAACACATGCTGATTGCAGGGGCTAAACTGGGGATTCTTCTCCAAATGCACTTGCTGCAGCATCTAATGCACACTGTGAGAAGCTCACAATCTACAAGGAAAAAAAGGAGAAAGAAAATTGATCACTGACTCATATAAAATACAATGAAAAAATATTTAAACCCATGAACACGAATACAATACACATTACCAGTCCTTAGATGTGGTAGCTGCCGGTACACAGAGGGTGTTTAGGGGATTCAGATTAATAAAAAACATTTGTTTAATGGCTGGAAGGGTAAGCACCAGATGGTGGGAAGATCTGGAGCCAAGAAGGAAAGCGTGACATCAGTGTAAGCAATCTGGTGACAACGCTGCACTGCCACAGATGCAGTGAATGAGAGTTGTCACTCTAGGATAGGAAATGTGTTACTGGCAAGATCACTAAGTGAAAGGTAAGGAAGGGAAGAAAAAAGTTAAGTTGCTATATATTGTTTAATGTTTTTTTTTTTTTGTAGGAGTGGGTATTTTAACAGGTGAATGGTTTCACTCATCCTATATAACTTGGTATTAGGTTTCTGTTTATGTTATTAGGTTTAATTTTTTTCCACTCCCTTTTTTGCATGGGTTTAACATTTGTTAGTTTTCTAAAATTTTCAATGGCTGATGCAGCAGCAGAACCAGAAAATCCATTATTCAGATCCATTAAGATTTCTAGGTACATCTCTAGCGCCATCTAGTGTTCAAAATTAACAATAGCCTGATCAGTATTAAGATACAGTGGCCCTGATTTATTAATGTTCTCCAAGGCTGGAGAGAATACACTTTCATCAGTGAAGCTGGGTGATTCAGCAAACCTGGAATGGATCTGATACAGAATTGAAAACATTTGCTAACAAATACCAAATGACTTTTAGTAAATCCATTCCAGTTTTGCTGGGTCACCCAGGTTCACTGATGAAAGTCTATTTTCTCCAGCCTTGGAGAACTTTAATAAATCAGGGCCAGTAAATATAAATAAAATAATCATACATATTTAAATATAATTACTTTTATTTTCTGTTTTACATGTGTCAATCAATGAATTTTGCTCATCAACAACCACATTTACTGGCATTGCTATAATGCTTAAGGATAATATGGTGAAGCCACAAGATAACACTGCAATAAAATACTGTTCCATTTACAAGAACAGTGCACAGAATAAATGTTCCCTTTGTGATGAATTGCAATGTGCTTTGCAAAAACCCAAACACAAATGCAAGCTGCATGACCAGAGCTTATAGAACTAAAAGCAATACAGTAAAACTTTGCAAGGAGTTATTGCACTCCATTTGAACTGACTGATAATATGGCAAATATTATTGTAACTGAAAAATGGTGTATTATAATATATATATTATATATATATATAATGAAAGTTAGAATCAGAATGCTAGGAACTTAAAGATAGAATATAAAATATTGAAAGGCTGGACAGTCTGAGGGCTCATTATAAATAACCCTAGAAGGACATATTATTGTTATACAGTATTTATATAGCACCATCATATTACACAGCGCTGTACAAAGTCCATAGTCATGTCACTAACTGTCCCTCAAAGGAGCTCACAATCTAATGTCCCTACCATAGTGATATGTCATTAATGTAGTCTAAGGTCAATTTTAGGGGGAAACCAATTAATCCTATTGCATGTTTTTGGGATGTGGGAGGAAACCCACGCAGACAACCTGCAAACTCCATGCAGATAGTGTCCTGGCTGGGATTCAAACCTAAGACCTAGCGCTGCAAAGGCCAGCGTGCTAACCCCTGAGCCACCATGCTGCCCACATATTGTATAAATCTAGTTATATTTGGATCATAGATATACATAAGATATGCATTAGTGTTACATTGTAGTCAGTTGTGCCTATAGTATTATGCTGCTGGTGTTGTGTATTGTAATGCAATGCCCCTAATAATAAAAAAACGCTCCTTTTTCTTCTGCAGATCCCCCAATATATGTCCCCTGTGTAGTACCTGTACCTGATTGTATTGTAGAACAGTAGAACAGGTACAGTAAGTTTAACTTTATTGATTTGCTCTATGTGAAGAATGAAGAGAATCGAGGAACCTGTGCTGTGCTAATGCACCGTGTTAGACAATTTTCAAGTGTTACTTAACCCAAAACCAAATAAGTGATATGTACTGTTCCTTAGATGTGGTAACTGCATTCATTTTATTTTAATTTTGAAAATGGAATTTTCTGTACCTGCATAAAGAATACTTATATGCTATAAATGGGAAAACAAATGCAGCTACCACATCCAAGGACTGGTAAGCTGTATTACATTTGCGTTCTTGGGTTTAAATTGTATTTTATATCAGCCAATACTGAATTTTCTTTCTCTGATTTCCTTGTAGATTGAGAGCTTCTCACAGTGTGCATTAGATTCTGAAGAGCTGTCTCTAGCTGGAGGACTTCCGCTGTCAGCCAGCATTTCTTTCTCAGCCTGACTGTCCCAGAGCCGTCCTTTCAATAAGGAAATTTAGTTCACTGATTGTTGCAGTATATGTTTCAGAGTGATTGGTGGAAAAATCTCTTTTATGTACAGAGAAAAGAATGAAACCTGATCTACAACTACAGTAAAGCTTTACATGGAAGTGACAGCCAAGCATAACATAGGGAGCACCTCTTGTAATTAGCAATGGGATTTATTTCTTTGCTGCGTTTGTTTAGATACAGCTGGGCAACTACCATTTTCAGAGAGTTTAGTGATAGCTGCCTGTTTATTTCTCTAGGTGCATTATAAAGCGGATCTAGGGGTTGAGGGTCCCAGCAGGAGCACAGTATAGTGTTTTGCATATGGAAAACCCACCTTCATATATATGGCAATGCCAGCCATGCGCTCTCCCTCCCTGCTTTACAGCCACTGGTGCCATCTTCCCCAAGCCTTGTCTGCTGCAGTAGTCAGTTATAATGCAAATTCTATGAGTTGCACTATCCTTTAACTAGGCTTCATTTGTTAAACTCATAGAACTGGAAGCAGAACTGACTTTCCCTGACCTCTAAAAAAATTGCCAGGGTAAAGATGAAGGGTAGAACTGGATGGAGCTATCTGGTCTACTTAGAAAAGAAAACCCCATTGAGCAAATGCAAGAGTTACAATATCATTGGCTGTCCAATGACCATAGAAAAAAGTCACCGATCTCAAAAAAGTTGCAGAGAATAAGCAACGACAGCAATGAGGATTGTGATACTTTGGTGGGCAAACTAAGACATGACCTTAACCTAGCTGGAAAGTTCAAAAATGAAATTGGAAAGAATTTTTAGTATTACAGAAAGTGAATTTGATCCTTGGAACAGACTTTCAGCAGACATAGTACATACGAGGCAGTGCTGAGAAGCTCCTGGCTTTGCCCAGAAAGAAGAGAGTCAGAGTTATGAAATAACACATTTATTCAACATATTCCCCCCTGAGACTGGTGCACTTGGTACAGCGTAGTTGCAGCTTTTCTAGAGCGTTCAAATAGAAGTCCTTCGGTTGGGCCGCAAACCAGCTCTCAGCAGCATCTTTGACGTCAGAATTGTCCTCAAAACGTTGCCCCTTTAGGTGTTTCTTCAAATTCGGGAAAAGATAATAGGCCGAAGAGGCCAGGTCAGGAGAGTAGGGGGGACCAATTGGAAACCAAGGGTGTTCAATTTGGCAGCCCCAACGTTGGGCGTGTGCCCAGGTGCATTGTTCTGCAAAAAAGGGATCCCTTTGGTCAACTTTCCACGGCGTTTCGTCTTAATTGCCTCCTTCAGCTGGTCCAGGAGGTTAGCATAATACTGTCCGATGATACTAGAGCCCTGAGGTAGGTAGTCCACCAACAGAATACCATCTTTGTCCCAGAAAACGGACGCCATGACTTTTTTGGCCAATTTCTGGGTTCGGAACTTCTTCAGCTGCGGGGACCTGCTGTGGCACCATTCCTTTGACTCTTCCTTGGTTTCAGGATCATAGATGTGGAGCCAGGTTTCATCCCCATTCACTAACCTAGCCAAAAAGCTGTGCAGCTTCAAAATGGGCCAAAACGGATTTGGATGCTTCAACTCATTCCTTCTTCTGATCACTCTTCAAACATTTCGGCACCCACTTTGCTGAAAGCTTGCGCATGTCTATCATAGTAGTAATAACAAACCCAACATGCTCCGGTGAGATGTCAAGTATCTGGGCTATCTTTTTTGTGGATATTTGCCGGTCCTCAATAACCAGCTCATGGACAGCATCACAGGTTAGGCAGCCAGGTCAGTTGAGGTTGGGGGGCCCCACTGCGGGGCTCATCTTCAATGGTGAAATGTCCAGTCTTGAAACAAGATATCTAGGTTTTGACAGTGCTGTAGGAAGGACACTTCTCCCCCAGTGTTTGTGACATCTCAGTGTGAATGTCCTTTGCTGACTTTCCCTGGAGAAACAAAAACTTCATGACGGCCCATAACTCCAACGACGTGAAATTTACTTGTTCCTCCGCCATCACAGCTTCTCACTAAAAAAAAAAACAGTTTTAAGAATCGCAAAGACCTGATATTTGCACAGTTACATACTAAGATATTAGGCTGTCATATGCCCCCACACTCATTTTTCTATTTCATCTGGAAGGGGGCAAAGCCAGGAACTTCTCAGCACCCCCTTGTAGAACAATGCCTGCCCCACAATATGTCCAGGGCTTACCTGTCTCCGCACCTAGGACCTCCATGGAAAATGTCAGGATGGAGATAAGCAGGAGGTCAGTGAACAATTATTCACTGATCTCCCCTGGGTAGTGTGAACTTTCAGCATTGAGCACTTCTAAGGTGTCAAACCCCAGCCAGTGTGGTCAGATAGTTTAGACATAGCCTGTGCTTGGATATCTTCAACACAGTGCAGAGGAGATAATGATCCCTAATAGACCATGAATGTATTTTTAATAAGAAGCTTTCACCTGCATTATGGTATTATATACGTGGCTTGTCAGACTCCTTCTGATATCAATGTTATTAAGTTTAAAAAAATATAAATATATGTTTACCAATTCCTAAGTTTGAAATTAATAATTGTTAGAAAGTGGAAAACTATGGAAGCGCCAAACTTATCAGAGGTAATATATGATCTTAATCTACAATGCACTTAGGAAAAAGTTGCAAGAGCACATAACAAATGCAAGAAATTTAGTTTAGATTGGGGAACATAGTTGGCCCATTTTAAATCTTGATTATTTTTCTCCTTTTATCCATGTTGTATTTTTACTCTTTTGAGTATAACAGCCTGTCCACTTTCGGATGTTAATTCCAAGCGTTTATTTTGTGTATGGAAAATTTATTCTTTTAACAGTGTGTATACTGTACTTTTGTTATTTCTGTTTTTATGGTGTTGTGTATAGTATGTGTTTATGTTAACTCACTTTCTTGTCCCTCTTATTCTTTACCCCCTTTCCTATGTCCATGTCGCCTGACAAGGCTTATTGTAATTTCTATTCCCGTAAGAAATGTATGGATATGATGGCAATAATATCTATATTTGTATTTGTATCAGTGAATATCCTTTAATAAAAATCTATTGTTTAAAAAAATGTTTACCAGTTTAATTAATACTAAGACCATCACATAAGACTCACAATTATCCTGGAAACAATTAAGTCTCTGAATCCCCTGAAGAAGCCTTAGAGCGAAACGCGTCGGGACATGAGACAAGATATATGAATATTAAAATTGATCATATGTGAAATATATACTTTGATCTGTGAGTTACCCTGTTATCATAGGAACACTACGTCTAGCTAAGGATCTTATCAAGGTCCTTTCCTATAATTATATTAAACAATCTTTTATTATTATTGTCAAAAAAGCCATCTTTGGTCTTCTCTCTTACTCTATTACCAATTTAATAAAGTAAACAACATAAAGGTTCCCTCTACACCAACCTACATGCACAGATAAATGCAAGAGTACATACTGTATACACACAATGATTGTGCCACAAACAGCGGCGGACATGGCCAACAGTGAGCCTCTGTGTAGAACTGACATGAGACCCCTGTGGCCCTATGTCCTCTTCTGTATCCCTGTACATGTTTAATACTTCTGGGGTCATTACGGGTAAATGATGACTGCAAAGACTTTCAAAGCATCACTCCTGAACAAATTTGGGTTTTTTTTACCATTTCACAGGTGCAGACAGTTTTGAGGCTTGACTTATTGAATATGTGTTCATCACATTACATTTTACCAAATTTGTGGTTTATATTGCATTGTGTGCACCAAAAGTATATGACAATATAGGCTTGTATCACAAATATCATGAAATATAAAAAAATTCTAACTACCATACCAGCATTTTGTTCTACATGGTCTCTGTTTTCAGGTAAAATAATATATTTTGGGGGTACTAAGTCATTATCAGTTCCAAAATATTTTTGTAGCACTCTCTTTTATCCCTATAAGATCCCTAAATATCCAACTACAGCTGCTATGCCTATTGCTGCATGCCAAAAATATAAAACACAATGCTCTATAGGCTCTATTTATAAAACAGGGAATTCCCCCAAATATTCCCTGGTGGGACTCTTCCAGATCCATGTGTTTTAATAGCAGTGGGAATCAATGACTGCTATTAAAACACATGGATCTGGAAGAGTCCCACCAGGGAATGTTTGGGGGAATGTCCGATTGCCTGTTTTATAAATAGAGCTTAAAAGTTCACCCTTCTGCTTAAAATGCCTATACCTTATACATTACTCAGACTCAGATGTTGGAATTGATACAATCTGCACTTTATTTTACTTTAGATGTATTTTGTAAAAATATAAAAGAATACCATGTACAGATTGTATTTTTATACGTATTGACAATAAATAAGCCACAGGAAGTATTAGTGCATACAAGAGTAAACTAACAAAGCACAATATTTTCTTTTCATGTCAAAATGCAATACATAAAACATATTTATATATTGCTTTGTTTTTATGTATATATATATATATATATATATATGTGAGTTATTTGGTGGAAAAAAAAATAATGAGACCTAGATGAGGTCTACTAAAAAATTTCACCAAGGATTCTCCAAACTTGTACCTAAAGTTCACACATTTTTCTCACTTTTTTCAGTTACAAAATATATAAATCTTTGGAAAAAGTTGATTCACAAGTTGTCAAATTAAATCCAACACATAAAAAGTTGTCTGAATCTTCAGTAAAATGATTGGTAAATAAACCTCTAAATTCAAAAACGGTGTCCACTACAGAGAGGTGTCAGTAGTGGTGGTAGGAAATTGATAACATTTTTGAAGCAAGCATAGACCTATATTCAAACAAACAAAAAGAAAATAAATAAATAAAAATATTTGTAGAATTGATGGACCATTTTTCTGCTTTTTACTCTTCTGTTGATTTTTGTTTTTTTTTTTACTCTTTTATGCTTTTAGGTATTTCATGCATTTGCATATTATAGTAAGAGTTCCAGAGGACCGGTAGAAACTCAATTACAGTTTAATAGATGAAAGAATCATAGAAAAGGGTGGAAAACACACTCAAAATATTTATTTTTTTAGTGAACACTTTAGTTTTACTTTTAGGTTGTGATTTTATATACTTTTTATGTGATTTTTATATAATATTATATTATATTAATATAATACTATACATAAAGAAATATATACTATATTTTTACAAAATATGTAAGCATAGGTAAAATAAATATTAGAGTAAATAATAAAAGTATAAAGCTCTTCGGGGCGGGGTCCTCCTCTTGTGTCACCGATTTGTTTGTCATTTGCAACCCCTATTTAATGTACAGGGCTGCGTAATATGTTGGCGCTATATAAATCCTGTTTATTATTATTATTATTGTTATTAATAATAATATTAATAATACATAATAATAATTATTTCATATCTATATTGAATTTGCACTCAGGGCACTCATTCATAAAGGGCTTCTGAAAAGTTTGGAGTATAAATCCTGTTTATTAATATTATTATTATTATTATTATTATTATTAATAATAATAATAATAATAATAATAGTAATATTAATACTCAGTGCAATAAACAAATGTTGCATCTAACTTTCTATATAAAATGTTTCACTAAATGGTGTCAAACAGAAAGTTGTAAAATACTAAATAAGAATACTATATTTATCAATCCAAGGCTTTGTAAAATGTTTTGATAGTAATAAGGGTATGGATTAACATTCTCCCTTCCATTTGTGTGTTAATTCCCCCATCTCCTAGATTGTAAACTCTTCAGGGCAGGGTCCTCTCTTCCTCCTGTGTCACTGTCTGTATCTGTCTGTCATCTGCAACCCCTATTTAATGTACAGCGCTGCGTAATATGTTGGCGTTAAATAAATCCTGTTTATTATTAATAATAATATTAATAATAATAATGTACAGCGCTGTGTAATATGTGGGTGTTAAATAAATCCTGTTTATTATTATTAATAATAATAATAATAATAATAATAATGTACAGCGCTGCGTAATATGTTGCGTAATATATAAATCCTGTTTATTATAATAATAATTTCTTTCATAACTTTATTGAATTTGCAGTCTATAAAGGACTTCTGAAAACTTTGGAGTTTCCATTGATTTCCACAATTTTTTTTTATTATTTTTTTTTTTGTTATGTGATTATTTTGAATCTGTGTTTTTGTTACTGTATCATTCAGGAACAAGGCGAGGGTTTCCACAATTCTTTGCACTCAGTGCTTGGTCCCAGCAAATAAACAATAAGTCTCCTAGCGACCTGTGGACTACAGACCAATCCCAGCTTCACCCTGACATTCCGCATTGTAAAGAATGAGAGAAGCTCATTGTGGAGGTGACAAGCCGCTCACACATGGTCATTACTCTGCACATACTGGCCCTGCCAGAGCCCCATTCACACCCTCATCTACAGCTATGATTGTCTCTGCTGTGCTGTACAGTCTCTGCTAAACACATTGCATGTCACCAAAAGGTGAGGACAACCAATGACGTCTTATTCCTTTCACTTGGATAGCTTAATTATTCTCTTCTTTATTTTTTTTACTTTTATTTAAAGTTAAGTAGTGACGATTTTCTTGTTGCAATCGCCTTATTTTTTGTTTTACACAAACTTATACTAAGCAAGCAAACTTGCGATTTTCTCTAAATGTGATTTTCAATCAATAGATAACAAAATAAGAATAGATTTTAAAAAGAATAATTTGATCTTTGTGATTGGCTGCAAGTATTTGATGTACCGTCCACTTGTTTGATTGTATTGTATTTATTTTTATCAATCTAATTCAAATATTGCCGGTAACTCAAATATGGTTTAAATTTTAATATGACGATTAGCCAAACAAAAAACAAACACTTAGCCTGATGAATTTTGGATAGACATTCTGCCCAAATATCAATTGTAAATCCAGTGTTTTCGTCTGATCAATGTGTGGTTTCTTTTCGAAGTATTCTGCTTTAAATGGTAGCAGATATTTTTAAAAATTCATTTTGATGTGTTCATGGTGTATATCAGGGGTGGGCAAACTTTTTGGGCCTATTGTATTAAAGCTCTCCAAGGCTGGAGAAGATACACTTTCATCAGTGAACCTGGTGACCCAGAAAACCTGGACTTGATCAGGTCCAGGACTACACTACGTCTTTTAAGAAATCCTTTCCAGGTTTGCTGGATCGCCCAGCTTTACTGATGAAAGTGTATACTCTCCAGTCTTTGAGAGCTTTAATAAATCAGGGCCCCAAAATGAGTTTAAAAATTTGACAGGCTGGTATCGGATGGAGGAAGAGTGTTTGTATGAAGTGATATAAATTACATGTATACATTACATAAAATAAGACATTTATTTTAGCAGGAGCAGTGTTGTTGGTTACCCTTTTTTGCCAGTCGTCAGGACAGACCGGAATAAAAAGCCCAAATGGGCCATATATATGGCCTGGGGCCCATGGTTTGCCAATGCCTCTTATATATTGAAGTTTATCCATCCTTATGTAGTGACTGCATGCTTTTGTTTCCTTTATTTTCACCCTGTGATCATGCCAGTAAAACACATTCTGTACTATGATGTCAGTGCTCAATTACTGGATTGTATCTACTAATTTAAAGTACAAAGAATAATACATAGGGGGAGGGGTTGAGTGGTTTACACAATGACTAGTTAGGTGCATTGGACCTTTGAAGGATCAGGATTAACAGGTATATTTCTGTGCTTGCAGAAAATGTGCTTAGTTTGAGAAAGAGGAACTAAGGATCATTTCAGACCCACAGTGAGCTGCAACATTCAGACACAGGCTCAACCATGGTCCACCCTATCCAATTCATGGGAATGGGAGACCATTTTTTGCACATGTTTGTGCCCTACTGCAACAAATTGCAGGATAGTTCCCAAAACTGACAAGTCATTTTTGGACATGTGGTAGCTGTTTAAAGAAGTGGGCACCAGCAAATCTGGCTACCTTCAGCATGGTTTGCCACTCCTGGACATGCAGCACCAGTTTGCTCTGCGTTTGGGAACTGCCAACCATGCAATCTCACACTGCAGGTAGGAAAGGATGCTAATACACCTAAGGAATAGTAAACTGCTTTATATTACATTGTTGTTCTTGTGTTTGAATATGCTTTTACTGAGTTTGGGTTCTTTGATGTTCCCTGAACTTGGTGTTGATTGAATGGGAGGCAAATTTTACACATATATTGGGGAGTCAGGCACTGCCATGAGGGTCATATACCAATGCAAAAACATGTTTGAAAAAAAACAATGGTTTTAAGAATGAAAAAGGGTAGCGGCAAGCATGCAGCCCCACCTTACTATGCCATACCAGGTTCCATGGTTTACCATTAGGGGTCCTAAAATTGAGGGACAGGATTGCTTACACACATCTTCTTCTTCCAAAAAAGGCCTTGTAGTTAGGGGTAGAAGTGAGGATCTTATTGTAAAATCTAAAACCCCTTATTAATTAATAAGGACATTCAGATTTCTGTCCTTATCCAGGAGAATAAATACTAAAGTAGATTATCACCCCTTATTTATTTATAGTTGACAATAAAAAATTAAAGTACAAAAACCATAACAAAAAAACTTTTACTGGAATAAAACCACAACACATATCTTAAAAAAAAAGTTATTTATATCTCTATAAGTAATCTATGGCCAATGTTCAGTGATGTAAATTAATGTATGTTAATAATGACAAATAATGACAATGAGCGCCCAACGACAATAATTACCCAATGCTCCCCCCTGCTAAATGCCAAATCCATATCACTGCAGTAGGAGGGTGATGAATTCCTGGTTGACATCTCTGACTATATTTGGCCAGTTAGGTTCCCCAGGATCTAAAATATTTTTTTGTATTATATTTTTGGCCATTGTTACCTGCTAACATAGTTCAGAGGCCATGACAAATGTCAACACAAATTCATCCAAGTCCTATCAAACAAGTTTTGGTAGATCTGATGCTCGACAAACATGTGGGATTCACCAAAAACTTATGGTAGGCTTCAACCTAAACCTCATCCCTAACTTTAAACATTGACATAATGTAATATATATCCTGAGGATGCTATTGGTGAGATTTCTGCATGGGTCTGCGCACCAGCTGGGAGATAAAAATGGAGGTTGGGGCAACCTCTGTCTTCTCTTATATCATACACACACCAACGGTGGTATATTCTTCCCATAATTCCTGGCACATTTCAATTTTGAATATTATCACCCATCTTTAGTTTCTCACCCTGCTACATTTTCCAAAAAAAAGAAACGTCAACAGGAAGGGTAGGATCTAGGAACTCATAGAATTCTCCCCGAGAGGTATAAGAAACACTCATGCAATGTACTCATGCGTATTTTTCGGCGTATAAGACGCTCCGGCATATAAGACGCACCCAATTTTAAAGGAGGAAAATCTAGAAAAAAAAGATTCTGAAAGATTATTCCCCTTCTGATCACCC